>NC_053518.1:32926967-33046967 GCF_016920715.1 Anopheles arabiensis
GGTCTAAACGCGAGAGGCGGAAAGAACATAAAATACAGCATCATAAAGTGCTATGCAGCAACAAAAGCCAGCGTTGAGTGACGCCTAAATAGGCGCTTTGCACTGGTGCGGTGTGTTTTTTTTTTTTTTTTGTGCCTATGTTTCTGCGAGCCGTTTTAGGAGGAATGCGAAGAAATCATCTTCTAATCAAAAGATGTTTAGCATTGGCCGCGCGAAGCCTCTCTTTCAACTCAACACACCAACGATAGATTGCTTTTGAATTTTTATATTCCACAGTGAACGGGAGAACAGTCCCACGGGGAAGTAATAATAACGGATACAACAACAACAACAAAGATGCAAATGTGAGCCTTACACAACTAATCCAATGAGCATCGTCAGCCCCCTTTGCTAGCCCAGAGCTTTGCGGCTCATTATTCCAATCACTCGTTAACAGTGGCGTCAGCGTCATCTCTTTGTGCTGAATCTGGCGCTCCACGTCCTGAGGCTTTGGGGGAAGATTGAAGGAGCCTGTTGCTTGTATGCTGATTCCCGCTCCTCTCCCCGAGCAGACGCTACCATATTCACATACTCACATTCACCCCGCTCTCTTGTGCCCAGAGAAAGGGCACGTCGTTATGCTCATCGGTGTGAGCGAGCCGCGTGTGTATTGCTGGCAGCCTCTTAACAGTTTTGCTGCTCTAATAAAATTATAATCATTAAGCCGCCAATGCTAAGCCGCCCGTAATGCTTCGCGGCCATAACAACAAAAGAGGCCTCCAGTCATTGCCACCATCAACACCAATGTTGCGCCCGTTCCCTCCGTGCGTTCCCACTACTTCCGCAGCCTGGCTGGAGCAGCCTGAAGTTATCGTTCGGTTTGCGCTGGTGTTTTGTTTCCCTTTTTGCGCAAAAACACGTACCGTACCATGCGAAACTAGTGTGGATTCTAATCCGCAAGACTCTGGGGTTCACCTTGCTGGTGTGATATTTTTTTCTCTCGTTTTTGCTTCTATCTTCAGGTAGCTACAATATCCGGCTACGATGAAGTCTGCCGAAACACACATGCACTCCAAAATTGTCCTGTGAAATTTGCAAGCCACCCGAGACACGACAACGCACGGAGTAGAAGTGTTTCGGGTCGCTTATTGGTCGTATCTTCACTGAAAATGGGGAGTCAGCCACTGGAGGTTTGGGAAGTTTTAGGTGATCGTTTTTTCTGTCATCGCAAGCGTCTTGTTAGCTGTGAGGTACAGGAAGTACAGGTGAGAACAGATATGAATGCGTGCGGGATCCACATAATTAGTGTCATGTAGTGGGAGGGATTCAACAGGCTTCATATGGTCGTACCCCGTTGTTTAAGGATAACATTGAAGAGTCGTTAAGCTGTACAGGTATTGTCCAAAAGCTTTATGTTTGAGTATAATAACTGTACTAATTAACTGTTCTAACTCTTCTTTTTACGTTCAAAAGACTTCTGTCTACCTCTAATATCCATTTTTTACAAACATCCTACCTTAGGAAGCAGAGTAATAGTAGATTATAAAACAACAATTCAATATTTTATGAAGAGTTAACTGCAGATTACTAATTTTAATGATAAAATGCCGCATTCATTAAACTTGTAAATCAAAATTACAATTGAGAATGAGATTCGAACTGAAGCCCGTGGCGAAATAGGGTATTCTGAGTCTTTGTTAACGGCTATTTAGATAACGTTTGGATCTGAGGCTATAATTGAACCAGCTTCTACGTCTTGACGTGCCACAATTAGAGCAGTCATTCAACTTAACCAATCTATGGAAAAATTGACACTATTTCTTCATGTATTATATTATGACATAATACTTCCAAAAAAAAAAACAATTAAAGTAACTCTTGTATAACTTGACATCAACGTTCGTATGCAAACTTTTGGCCAGCACCGTGTGGCTGTAGTGCTACACCCGAAAGCGCCAGACGACCGAAATCCGCACCGATCGGCGGCTCCACTTTTCGACATAACACACACACCACCCAAAACACCATTTTTTTTCTTCCCTACCTACCCCTCCCAAACGCACACCCCCGCGGTATGCAACAGCATCCTCCCCAACAACACTTCGCCGCAACAAGGTGCGCGTCCTCGCCTGCTCGCGCGCTGAGAAACGCGGCGGAAAAAGGTGCATAAAAACAAAAAGCGTGATGATTATCGCACCTTCGCTTGGGGTTTGCCCTCCGCTCTCGCTCGTTTTATGTTCTTCTCGCGAACCGGGCAGGCTCCGTGTGGCTCTGCTATTGCTCCCGTGTGCATCCCTGTCGCCCCTCTTCCCACCCGGTACGCCCGGTATCACCGTCTTACAATCTCATATCCCTCACGGTACACCGGGCCGAGGTTTGATGCTCGCTCGGGATCGCTCTACACCGCGAGGCTTCGCACTAACTAACCAACCAAAACCTAACTAACTAACTAACCGACAACCCGGTGCGGAGCGACTAACGGGCGCGCGCGAAACCATCCCAAAAGCACACATACACACACACACAGAGATACATACCCAGAGCTTGGGCCCGATGATATTGATCTCGCAGCGCGCAGCCGAAGCGAAGGAAGCGGCAACCAATTATCTGTCTAACAAGCCCGAACCTTCCGCTTCTGCTCCACACCTCAGCCTGGTGGCACCTTCTTCCCACCAACCAGGGGAAGGTGTCCGCCGCTCTGGTCTGGTGTGTCTGCTGGTGTATCGGTGTGCATTTGGTGGTTCGAGAGGCAACAACACGGCGGACTTTGCGCTCTTGGGAAAAACATCATTCCCGAGCCGCAGCGCCGTTGACTAACTTTGCCGTTTGGCTGTGATGTTGCGGTGTGAACGCAATAACGTAGACACAGTCAACAACAACAACAACAACAACAGCAGCAACAACAAGAAAAAAAGGTCGACCTCGTGAACGCAAAACCGCACAGACACACACACACGTGGCCGTGCAAATGGGACGAACATTGGCAGCACACTTTTGCTCCACTTTTTCCACTTCCCTTTCCCGACTTCGGCAGATCCGGAGAGAGCGCCCGAAGGTGTTGCGCCCGTCCGGTGGAATGCTTCTTGGATGCTCCAAAAACCTAGGACCGAGGAGTCCGAGACCTTACGGCCCAGAGTGGATGAGCTGCAGGCTGCTGCTTTCGGAACAACTTTTGGAACGGCTCCGTTCCGTGCTCCAAGAATCGCTCACTCCTCCAAAAGCGCTTCGCCAACCTCAGAATCAGCCGGTAGGATTTATGGTGATTATCTGCTACCACTCGCCAAAAAAAAAACATGACCGTACGGAGAAGGGAGAAGCAAAAGCGACGCAACGCGAAACAACACTCCACCTCCTTCTGTAGCCTTGCGTACCAACACACACACGCACACGCATTTATCCCTCTCCCTGGTGCTGCGTGGGAGCGGACTCCCTTTTTAAGACGAGGCGCGCGGTTAAGTTTTGGTCATCCGGTAGTCATACCACCACCAGCATCCGCGATCGCGATGAAACTCCTTCGCTTTCTCTTGCGTTCTTCGCGACGCACTCCAGGGAGAAGAATTAAAAAAAAGATCAAAACAAAACACAGACCTCTTCAAGCGATAGGACTCCCCAATGGGTAGGAGGGGTGGGCGAGAGATAATCCCTCGAGGTCTGAGCGTGAAACGAACAGCGCGAGCAACAAAAAAAACGATTGAAGAAAGAACAGAGGACCAGAACACAACAACAACAAAAACGAAAAGAAAGATGGGAGAGGTGGAGAACGCACCGCCGATGATTGTTTGTCGTCCGTCGTGTTGGAATGTGTCTTACAACAGCTTAAACAAGTTGGCTTAAATATGTCAAACCACCTACAACACACTCCCGCGCTTGCCTGCTTTTGCGCGCGACACGGAGAGCTATCTCGCGCCCGACAGTATGCGCCATCCCGGCGCGCACACACACAGAGCTTTTAGCAGGAGGTTCGCACAAGGCCCTACCTTCTTGGACGAACCTCTTTTTTTGCAGAGAACCGACACTAGTAAGAAGGAAAGCCCAAAAGGAAGCAATAAATAGCCGGCCTGCCTGGTGGCAAAACATTTGAATGTTCGCTCCAAGTGTCATTAATTTATACGTAGATAGGGAGATCTGTGCAGCTTGAGCTTGGCCTGCTGCTCCGCCGGAGGTACGCTGAGGAAGAGACAGCAGCCTGGAGTGGTGACATTCAAGGTGAAATCGTTATCAAAAGAGACAACTGCTTGTTGTATCTTCAAAACATTCGGATTTTGAACCTATTCATCTTCATCTAGGCGCAAGATGAGGATCTATTTTGGGACTGAAAGCAATATTTCCTGGAGAGAAACACGGATATGCCATATTACCGAGAACTCCAAACCGGAATGGTAATCAGGGCTTTGGAGCTCTATATTCGGATATCCTAATTAAAGTTCTTAAGGATGCAGATCTGACAATGATATTTTATTCCACTTCTACTAACGCTGTCTACTGACCGACATTACTGTACCTGATCATTCTTGGAGGAAAGATATTTCAGAATCATGAACAATGCTCTCACGGGAAATTTAAAACTTCTCTAACTTCAAGCAAACTGCACAGAACTTCAAGATGAACGTTATTAGCAACTACACCTTGAAACATCAAAATCTCCAACTTCAATTACTCATCACACTATTCCATTGCGATTTGATATGTACCAGGTTGGAAATGGCGACATCCCGACAAGGCACTTTAAATCCACATCTAACCCACCTTAAAGCCTTTCGTACATCCCTATGCCTATAAAGAAAACAAACCCCCAACGCCTGGGTGTATCCCCAAACCCAAACACACAGAAAGGATGCCACAAAGGCCACAAATTGCCACAATGTACAATGCACGGACCAGCACTGACTACTTGTCCTTGCAAATTATGCTTGTCTTACTTCACACATACCGGAGGACAAAAAAAACACACACACACACATCAAAACAATACACACAAAACTCATACCAAGCGACGGAAAATTGCCAATTCTTGTCTTTTGCAAGCAGTCGCTTAATAAACCATTGCTTTGCCTCTGTTCTTCTTAAACTACCACGAAGTTCGTGCCACAGCTGCATGCTGCAAGGACAGTCCAGTGAAGGGGGGAAGTAGTAGTGCCCCAAAGCCAGACGGAAATGTAAATGTGACCAATAATGGCAGAACCAACAGGCCCCGACCGGCCAGCAATCGTCAGTAGTCACTGTTCGTCCACAAACAGCAGTAGCAGCAGCAGCAGCAACACTTGACAAAAAGGAATGGATCATTTCTTTTCGTGTCGTTTTGTCTCCGCCGTTCGAAACACCGGGACCAGTAAGCATGGTAAGTTTCGGGAGGAAGTATGTCCTTCCGAAACGAAGGAAGCCTGCGATGACATGTCCACACTCTTGCTCTCCGTCGCCCGTTCCCTTTCAAGGTTCAAAGTGGTCCGCATTGTTCCTCTTCTCGGGTGGCGGTCGAGCGGCCGGAAACGAACTCTTTTTTGCTATATATCATGAACCATGGTTTGCATAAGGATAATGCTAAGACAACAGGCCGTCGGGTTTAAAAAGGGAGCGGGTAGCGCTTCCACCTTCTCCGCTGGGACGATTGTCAGCGGCAAAGGAATTTGTTTGTGCAGCGACCATCCACGGGGAAGGAGTCTTTTTGTTTGGTTATTTTTTCTCATTCTTCTCACAATATTCACAACCTCCTCCCTGTCTCGCAGGAGTTCTGCGGAGAAGTTCCTTACGCCACACCACCAAACGCAAAACAATGGTCAACTTGGGGTGTTGGTCACACTTGCCGTCTTGCAGAGAAGGGGGTTCGTCGTCTTCGTGCTGAACAGAATGTGGATCACACAAGCAACGAGAACCGCTCGCGGGGTTCGCCCGATAAGCTTAGGAGCAAACGAACGGCTAAACTGCACCGCCAGTGTCAGTCAGCCTTTTCGCTGAGAGAAGCGAGGGGGGCAAAATCTGCACCACATCATCTTCCCACCGAATAAACGAACCTCCATCACCACCACCGCCATTTCGGTCTCCGTACCACTGCTCCGAAAAATCTGCACTGCTAAGCCAAACAACAAAAACTAAAAGGAATGAGCCCCACCGCCATCTCGCAACCGGCATCGATGTGCATAATGCGCGCTCGGCGCGATGCACTTTCGGTGTGCCATGGATTCGTATGCAAGTTTTAGGCGCACGGGTGAGATGCTCCCCCGCTTTTCTTCACACCTCTCTTTGTCCTCGCTCTCTTTGTCTCTCTCGCTCTCTTCTTCCCAGCGGCCTTCAGCTAAGTGGCAAGGGTCAATAATGGAATCCATACCAAGCGATGCCACGGCAAACTGCACACAAACTCAAACGGGGGGGAATAAAATAAGATAAAATAACAAACAAAAAAACGCTACACGAGAGAAAAATCAAATGGCCACCACCACCACCAGAAAGGCCATCATCTTCGCCGCCGCCGCCGCCGCCGCCCGAACACACTCGCCTTTCCTACCACCCGCCCATTTGCTGCTGCTGCTGCGCGCCACTGAATGGGATGATAAATATTTCACAAACCGAAGGTGTATAAATTTAACCGGAATATTAAGTAGGTTATTCATGTATGCGCATAAATATCGTCCGCGTCGTTCTCTTCAAAGAAGGGAAGGGTTGGTGTTTGTCTGTGTGTACAGTAGGCACACTAGAGAGCAGCGCCATTCGCGGTTCTGTTCCTGAATCTCCGCACCAAATGCATACGAAAAAAAAAAATAAGCAGGGAAACACACACAACACGAACGGACAGTCGTGGTGTGCACCGGGGGTTGAAAATCGGTCCAGTAACCGACACGGACCACGAACCGGATTCTGTGAGTGTGTGTGTGTGTGTGTGGCTAGGTAAATGCGCATACATTCTTTGCCCTCGGTCCCACTCTCTCTCTCTTTCGTCTTGCAACTCGTCTCACTCGGCTCCGTGTGCACATATCGCTCATGTGTGTGCCAAGCTAATGCATGCAATTTGCAACACAGAAGCCACCACGGAGCCATCAGCAGTAGCAGGAGCGCAACACCATCCACAACCGGACGAACCAGCACGTCCCCATCATCCCTGCCACCTCTGAAAGGTCTGCAAACAAGCTCCCGCACAGGCCGCTAAGTAGCCGGGCTCGCGCACACACGTCTCGGAAGGATTCCCTGTTTGCAGGGTGCCCTGCAACTTGGTGGCTGGACTGGACTCTGGTAGAGCTCCACACATCCGTGGGAGTCACGATGATGCGGCGGCACTGGTAGTTCTTGCCTGCACACACACGCCTGCCCCACTACGGCTGGGTGTGGGTATGCTCGCACGCTTTGCGATGATTTATTGGCCCCGTTTTGGAGGCTCCCGCGGGGCGGGCGGTGGTTTGTGTGTGCCCTTTTTCACGCCCTCGTGAGCGGACCACAGAAGAGGAACCTCTTCTATTTTTTTTTTTTTTGTGTTGCATTTATTTATGCTTCCAAGTTATTCCTCCTCGGTGACTATCTTTTTCTATCTGGGCTCCACCGGCTATTCCGGGCTAGGTTGCAATTATCCGGGGCGTACGGCGGCCCAGCAGTAGCAGCAGCAGCAGCCGGAGAGATATAGCCAGATCACTCTCTCATCGGGTGGGTGTGCGCACGGAACGGAATGTGGAGAGTCGCGCAACCTTCACAGCAGAGGTGCGGCTCTTGTGTTCCTAAGGCTTCCCCACACACAACTACACCGTTCAATTGCCGGGTGGGTGGTGGAAGGGATTGGATTTCAATTAGGTTTCTGATTTATTTATTTTTTTGTGCTGACGCACCTGCCAAGGTAATGGCGTGAAAACAGAAATCCCGTGCGGCATCGGGCAGAATATATACGTGTGCCATGTTTGGGACGGAGAGAGCTGGAGGGAATTTACGTAGTTCGGATGGTAAAGCTAAACCTGTGGACAGATGTGGTACACCGTGCGAAGATGCTTTATTGATGACGTTTTGACGTATGGATTTGGTTAAGATATGTATCCATGAAATGGACAACATGGACTTTTATTGGTGTTTTCTTGAGTTATTCAGCCATAGAAATTGAAGAATTTATATCATGACAGAAGCCTAATATCCCACGTTAGCAATCAAGGAAAGATTTCCTATTCCTATTCCAGATTCGATCTCAAGAGCGGTGTGCACTACTAGCAACGCGGAGATAATTACACCACCAGCTCGACTCCCTACCACTGTCGTTAAAAGCCAAATAAAACCAGTTACACCGTCACAAGCCAAAAGCAAAGTGCAATGAAAGCTCAATCAAAACGGAACAATTAATGCTATGAACTCCTTGTTTGCGTAGAGATAGAGTGATTTATCAAAACAAAGCTGTTTGTATTGCTGTTGGCTATAATTTCCTTAACAAGAATTGATAGTTGAGCCCATGTTATTGTTAATTCGTCTATATTTTGCAGTTCACTCATCAATACGATCCTTTAAAGTCTTCAATCTTCCTCACATAGGAAGGGTCCACCAAACCCTCAAACCGAACTTCGATCTCAGGACTGCGCAAAGATATCGACACTACGAAGTCAATTGTCGGAAGATTCGTTAAAAATATAATAAAATTCGTAACATTATCAAAAATGCAAACTGCGTTGAATTCTATCTAAAATGACGGTCTATCTAAATGTCCTGAACATCTCCCACACGATTATTTACAATCGACTTATGGCTCCCAGCGAACAGTCAAGTAGTCTCAAACATATTCTTTAATCGGGGTTGAACAGTTCAATCATATTTTCCCCCCTTGCCGTGAAAGATCAAACCCAGTGGCCTAACCTTTTTTATCGAATAAACTGATATGAACCTCTCCCTCCCCGCATGTCCTTAGTCGTGTAAGTGTAAAGGCCACAGTAATACCAGCGTGCTCGAAGGAACTCTCCCCCTGTCATACACAACACGCCGCAATCACTTTGTGCACCGTGCGCTCATAAAGCCGCTCAATAAAGGTTATTACCCTCGCGACAGTGCCACCCACAGCCAGACAGTGCCGGAAAACTAATCAACACTTTCGATAACACCCATCGACGATATACACCACGCCAAAGTGCCTTTGGAACACATCACAACACACACTCGCATCGATAATATTGAAGCGAGTCTGGTCTCGCAGCAAACCAAATCGTCACTCTCGTCTTTATGCTGATCGTCTGATAATCCAGCCCCTTCGCTTAGCACGGAAGTACGTCACCCTCATCGATAAGTCCCCGTCGTCTTCGCTAATGCTGGGAGCCTACGTCTAAGTACGTTCGGCTCATAATTAAATGAAATCAAGCTACTTTCGGTGCAGCTTATCGTGTGCAGGGGGGGAATGAGACATAATGAATTCTACTCCACCCAGGCCAGCAGTCAGAATCGAGGGGGGAGGAGAAAACATAAATTACCCATAGCAAATCCTCTCCACCGACTGTTTTTACGAGGTGACACACACGAGCGCACGTACTCTTCTCCCTCCAATAGTCATTTAGAGGTTTTCGGGATGGTTTTAGAGCGTGCACTGGAAGCATCCGAACCTACCCCCGCCGGCATGACATTTACGCCTCATGCGCCATTGCGTAAAGTTAATATTCATGCCGATCATGTGCCGTTCGATTCAAGCAGGTCAGTGGCGCACGCGGTGTGTTTTTTTCATCCTGATCCGACCGACCCGAAAACCCCGCCATTTCGAAACAACGGGTCGTGGAAGTCGCTGTCGATGACATACGGCCCGCATACCCCCCGATGGGACGGGGAAGTTTTTCCCGAACGGGTGGGAGGAGGGGTGGGGTGGCGCAGAAAAACAAACCGTTTCGAGCGGAAAGAGGTGTCAAAGTCACCGACAGGCCCGAAAAGGGCGGCGACCCAAAAACCCTTCCATCCCGACCCCTCCGAGCCTGCTGCTGGTTCTGGTCAATTTTTAATCCTACCAGCAAGCGATGTATGGTGCCTGCCAAAGGTGTGTAAATAACCTTTCCTCCCTGCGAGCGGTGTGTGCGAGCTCCCGCTGTCAGCCAAGAGGGAAAACGCATCGCATCCACCCCCTTGCTTTTTCCACCTTGTGGGACAGCAGCAGCAGCAGCAGTGTCGTTCCGGGCAATCGTCCCGGGTGTTATTGTCATCGCACGCGCGCACACGTGCAAGGGCTGTCGGAGGGGGTGGTGTAGTATTCGCGCGAAGAACGCATTTGTATGCAGTCGTGGTCGAGAGGCGCCCACGGGTTGTGGAGCCGCCGGGTTGCGGCAGCCCGGGAAGCCCAACATCGTATGCCCAATTGGGAGCTAGGCAGAGAATAGAAAACCCTGTGCACTGCGTAGCAGTAGTAGCATTGCCAGCAAACACGAGAGCTACATGCAATGGGAGGCAGCGCGGTACAGTAGGTGACAAAAAGAATGGAAGGGTTGAACGTTCTCTGTTGAATTTGTGTTAATTTTGATTTTTTTTTTGTAAATTCCACTATTAAATTAGAATGTATTAAGAATCTATCAAGAAGACTCTTTTATATGTCTCTTAGAGCCGAACAGACGTGTTGACACTGGCCTAAACTAATAGTTTGAAGCAGATACAGCCTACAGCTATGATAGTTACCTTAAAACGACTTTTTTATACAAAACTCTCGTTTTAAATGTTCTTCTGGAATGTATCAAATAACGACAATTGTTGAACTTGGAAGGCGTAAAGCGTTATCTGTCAAATCAGTTTCATCCTCAAACTATTTCGTCTTCCGCTCGTAATAGTATTGCTCCACGATCAAGCACACCAAACATCCAAAATTATATTACTATTGTATTTACAAAAAAAAAACCTTCCAATCTGAAACTGATTTAAATGATGAAAAATACATAAACAGACGACGAACCCTTTATTTTTTTAAACTCGTTATAAATTCAAAATTCCGACCCGTTTCAAGAACCAAAAAATATTACAGATAACAATACCACAATTCATAAACTTTTCCGAATCTCTGAGGTAAAAGATTCGTAATGATTTCTCATAAAAAAGGCGTCAGACTGTCATGGCACTTTCCTTTTCGAAAGCATAAACTAGGAGAAGTCAATTTATCGATGTCCCGTGAGTTTCACAAATGAAGTCACTTCTAACAGCAAAAAAAGAAAAAAGTTCAATATTTCCATTTTCCATCAACCACTGTAGCTTTGTACCCTGCGCCTTGGCGCCACTAAGATCCAACACCTACGAAGTTCCCTCTCATTAACCGACGACACAACGTTTCGTCCAAGTACACACACATACATACACACACCCCGCGGCAAAGAACCGACGCAACTTTGGATGTCACCATGATGTCACCCCCCACTTCTGGGACGCAAGTGTGAAAATCCAACGTGCGAAAGATGGTGACCGATGCAGCTGCAGAGTGGGAGGATGATGTTTCTCCTTTTTGTTCTATGCCCTTTTTAAACATTGCAATGACACACTCACATGCACATGCACACGCAGTGCATTTCCATCACTGTGATGTTCTTCTCTTTAGCACTTCATTTGTACACCTACGCATGTGTCTCCACTCTTGATGCAACCCTTTTTCGGTGTTCGGAAAACCCGGTGGCGGCGCAAACCGGGGGGGGGGGATTCTTCACGCCGCCGCCTTACGCGCGTCCCATTGCATGACCGTCGGTGATAAATCGTTGCGTGCCGGTGGTCGGGTCGGGCAACACGCCGAAAGTGACTCCCGGACTCTCTCTCTCAATCGCTCTGAATGCAAATGCATAACAAATGCCCGACACGCACACACTCTATCACGCGGTGTTGCGCACAGGGAAGATGTACAGAAGTGGCATGAGCGTGGGGCACTCTACTTACGCGCGAACATTCATCACACGGGGGCTCGGGGGTTTCTGGTTGCTTTACAAAGTGAGGTGGTACATTAGCAGACTTCCTCATAGGCTTACCTGGAAGAGGGCGAAAGAGAAAACATGGAAAGATAAAAGTAAGTTTAATTTTAGGAACAACTGACTAGAGTGTTAAAATATATACAAAAAGCAATGACTCTGAAAGACTTTACACGGAATTGCTGAAGCATCCTTTTTTCGAGAACGTTCCACAGTTCCAAAGTTAAACAGTTGGCTACTTGGAATCGATTAGCACCTGACGACCTCACCGAACGCAAACACACCCGGCCGAGGAAAGCGAGAAAGCGAAAAGGCTTTTTTCTCCCCCCCGGGCAGCAAAAATCAATATTAGCTTCATCAAAAACTCGGTCAACACTTATTTTCCGCGATTGGTTTGCAAGGCTCTATCTGGGAAGAAATCCGGACCAACCACACACACACCATCGTGAAAAAGAAAGGGAGAAAAACAAGCGCGCACACATTGGAAAGGTCAATTCCAACCGAATAGCCACGCGATAAGCCTTGGGCTAGGCAAGCAAGACTAGCGGCAGCAAATGGGGCACAGAGCTCAGCTTGAACGATATTTCATTTCCGATTCCATAACTTCCGACCGTGTACCGTGTACGTACGTACCTGCAGTGGCGAGAGAACGTACGGGAAATCGTTTGGAACCAACGAAAAAAATCAAAAAAATAAAGAGAGTAGGACGGCAACCTCAGAATTCGCTCATCTGACACAACCATTACCTACGCCAATTAGCTTCACCGCGAGACATCCGGAGCTTTTGTGAAGAGCAAGGAGAAGAAGAAGTGTTGTGTACATTTCCGCTCCAACATGTTGGATTGCTTTCTTCGGATGAAGTAGTCTGTCCTTTGCCAGCACCGGAATTGGGATGTAGTTTTGCACTGTTCTTTCAACTTCAACACCCCAAAAAAGAACCCTTATTAGTGATTTCCAACAGCAAGTGAAGGTTTTCTCGATTGAGAAATAACGAGCATAAGAGTTCCAAAGAGTGGCTAGAGCCCTCGTAGCAGCTACTTCAGTGCTTTATTTGTTTTTACCTTTTAAAAAGCTTTAAATCTTCAAGAAAAACTACAAACTCCAAAGTGCAAACCGTCTAGCGTTGAGGTTTTATAAACACACACTCACAAACACAATCATGTGTTCGTCCCAGTTCCTCCACACCAACCGCTGATGACCTTCTTAACGCTTGATGCTCGCCATTGTTTGAAGACTTCCAAGCACTAACACACACACGTACGCAAGGGAACGGGAAGGATGCATCCGGAAAATGCCTCCAACAACTCCTACCACAACTTTCTGCACAAACAACCTACGTGTGTGTGTGTGTTGGGGCTGTACTGTGGCTTCGAATAATTACGCACATTCCACCCTGCTGAACACCCACCCCCTCTAACGACCCTTTTCTTCTCAATCCTTCTCGAACACACACATCTAGAGACAGAAATATGCACAGTTTTCCACAGAAAGTTGTAATCTCAAAGAAACCCCCCGTTAGCATTTCTCCAACCAGGCCTACCTGCCCCTGATCTGCCTTGCCACTATTACCTCCTTCCTTGGCACCAAAACAACACATACGCACACACACACACGCACCCACGCACATATACTCGTATCAAATATCATTACACTTCATGGTAAATACATGGTGCAGGCAATGCAGCATAGCAGTGTGCAGTGTGCGCTGATCCTCAGTAGGAGTATGCTATAGGAGGGGGGAGGGGGGGGAGACAACAATGGGGAGGAAGCCCTAGCAACGCACCTATACAGACACACACGTTCTGGATCATATGTAGTCACGCTCATAATCCTTTGCACGAAGCACGAGCAGGTGGCCAACAGCCACACATGAGCATTTCTTCTTATGTAAGTCATCAGCGGGACAACACACAGGATGCTTTTGCTGGGCCTCCCTCACACACACATACACCCTCCCAGAGAACCGGCTTTTTGCTTAGCTCTACTGCCCTTCATAACGTTCTAAACGCCCCCCCTCGGACGCAAAGAACAGTCCGTCAGGAAGGAAACTGCTGCTGCTTGGGGTTTGGAGGGTTAGGTGCACAAAACTTTTCCTCCACAACAGCACCGTCCGCTCCCCGAGCTGCTTCGAATACGAGCTTTCATCCACCCACCAATCCCCCAAGTGCATTGTGCAGTGCAAGAAGAAACACACACATACAAATGCATTTTTCCCGTATAAAAAGATAGCGGAGCCCGAAGGAGACACACCTCACCTTGCCTCGCAAGGATCTTGCTCGTCATCTTCCTGCTGCCGGCGTGTATCATACCCTCTTCTCCACATATCACGCATATCGCGCGCTGCGAGGATTCACATTTCATTTTGCTTCCCATTCCGCGTGCAACAATCGGACGCCAATGCCGCCGCATCCTGTGTGTGTGTTTTTTTCGCATTTCCCTGGACAAAACACACACACACACGCATGCACACAGGTACTTACTTCTTGCTGCCTCCCCTTTAAGTTTCCGTTTTTTCTATATTTTCCTTCTCATTTTTTTGTTTTTGCACCTTTTCTCAAACCGCTTGCAAAACCGGCCAAACGAGCGGTGTGGCCGTGTAAACACCATGTTTCAAGCACTCACTTACACTCACTCTCTTAATGCACTCCCAGCCGCCTCCCCCCAAATGAAAGGAAGCGAAAGATATGCATCTTCTCTGCCTTCTTCTCTGCCCTTTCTTCCCTCATGGTGCGTTAATCCTGCGTTACGGCCTACACAGAAACCAAGTGTAGAAAATACCCCTGAAGAGTGCAACGTTGCACCGGTACACACACACGAACGCACGAACGAATGGTGCAATGAAAAGATGCATCAAAGCAGGAAGTTTCTTCGCACTTTTTTTTCTGTCCCCGCGCTCATGCCCATCTCTTCTTCGCTGCCCAGATAAAGCTGGATAAAAACAAAGAATTGGAAAACATGTGGCCCCACATGAAGGGACAAAGCAACAAACAAAAAAACACATACAGGTGTATGTGTGTGTGTGTGGCGTTCAAGTCCCTTCATTTGCTTCCTGCCATTGAGGGTATTACTCCTTCGATCGATCCTAACTGTACGCACACTGACAGAAGAAAAAGGACTGTGTGACACTGCAGCGGGAAATAAATCAACAGAAAAAAAAGCATTTTAGCAAATTGAATGCACAAATTGCACGCCTATCCTTTGCATAGCCCTGAAGCTGGCTAGTAATCCTTCATTGCGTTTAAATAGAACTAAAAATCTTGGCATATGTAGCTGGGAATAGAGCTTCCAACCACTAACGCACCCGTCGATGCGTACAAGATGCAATTGAGAACCTCTTTCCTTGCCTGCATCTAATTGTAAGGGCGGTATTATTTTGTTGTGTGCACTTTTTTTTTCAAAATGCTTCAAATACCTCCGCCCACTATGCAGAAACGAATCGCACACAACGGGCGAATGGAGAATGCGTTCAGAGGTAAAAACTAAAACAAAATACGCAAATAGAGTCGCTGGAATTGGATTTTGCGTTTGGGGTGCGTGAAAGAGACACCCAAGCGCGCACGGCAATGCACCGATGCACCGAAGAAAAAGGGGTTGAATAATATCCCACACCCCACTCTCCACCCCCAAACCAGCACACACCATTGAAACGTTCAAAGGAAAAACCCCCTCGTGCGTGCAAGAAAACGCGGTAAGAAAAAGAATTGCAGCAATAAGTGTCCAACCTTTCTGTATGCAGTTAAGCGCATCACACACACACACGCGTACGCTTAAAGAAGGATATAAAAAGAGCGAAAAATCGGTTAAAGGAAAATCTTGCCCGAGATTTTCACTCCTGCACCATCATCAAGGGCCATCTGTGTGCCACACATACGCATCCATCCTTCCGAGAAGGGAATGAAACTCCTTTTGGGGGCGGAAAACAACGGCATGGAAAACTGCATCTCACATTGCATTATCCACACACACACAGACGTATGGTATCAAGTATGGCGCACACCCTTGCGGTACGCCATATGTGACCGTTTGTCACGCTGTGTGGAGCAAATGATGGCGTCCTCTCTAGCACCAGGACACGCAGAGAGAAAGGACTTTGCGAAAGAAAACGGGGAAGAACTCGAACCGCACATACACACACATCATTAGGGGCGGGTGCATCTGTGCACACGCTCGGAATGGGGGCTCGTAGGGTTTTAATGAGGTGCGGTAGAGTAAGCGAAACACTCTCACCCTGCACCCTCATTCTTTACGATGCATCGAGGGGCGATGCAGCACACTGTGCAATTGGTGCACCGGGCAATGTGCGCGGGGCGTTTGCGAATTGCAGGAAATGCAACCTCCATCATACCCCCTCCTTCTCCCCCCGGTCCCTTTTCACTTGTACGCACTTTTGTTGTTGTTGTTGTAAGCGCAAGCGGATCATGGCGGCTGCAGCAGAAAAATAGAATAGAAACTGGAGGGGAAACGACCGAAAGCGGCCATGTTTTTTTTGTTCTTATGATGCCAATCGACAGGAACGGCCATTTTTGTGGAGTATTGCGAATGGACTATTCGTTGAAACAAAGGATTAATTGTTCAACGGAACCTAGTTTTTAAACATTTTTGATTTATTTAAATCTGTGAGTAGTTCATAACCTAAAAATCAATTATTTTTTCAATTCCTAAAATACCTGATTTATTTTCCGTCAAATCTTGCGCGGTTGTTGGGATTTGGTTAGCAACCATTAACAGAGCTTTTTGTTTCGCACGATCGTTGTCGCTAAATTTTGCATTAAAGTCAATATTTGCTAAAAAAAACATCAGTTTCTGCCTCAAGTTCTCCTATTTTTGTATGTAACTTACCCAGTAATTTTCCGCAATTTGTATTAGCTTACATGTGACATTCAGGAAGTATTTAAAAAATTGTGATTTTACGAATATTTAATGTGTGAAATTTCTATCAATAGTCAGCAATACTTCACCATAAAAGCAATTTCCTATTGAAATATTCAAAATCGTCAAAAGATCTGCAATATTACAGCTACTTTGTATTGAATTATAAGTAACAAGACATTGCCAGACGCACAGTTTGGAACAATTCTTAATAAAATGATTAAATTGCAGTGAAAAATTGCATCCTAAAAGACCTCATTTAGTTACGCAGAGGCAAAACTGAGCGTCAACAACTGTGAAGTGTTCGGTATAGTGATGGGTAAAGTTGGCAAAAATCCGGAGTCGACTCCGATCCGACTCCGATTAATTCGGAATCGACTCCGGAGGGAAGGTCCGCCCTGCATCATCCGGAGTCGTTCGGAATCGTTCAGAATCGCCCGGAGTCGTCCGGAGCCGTCCGGAGTCGTCCGGAGCGGTCCGGAGTCGTTCGGAGTCGGAGTCGTCCGGAGTCGTCCGGAGTCGTCTGGAGTCGTTCGGAGTCGTTCGGAGTCGTTCGGAGTCGTTCGGAATCGTTCAGAATCGCCCGGAGTCGTCCGGAGCCGTCCAGAGTCGTCCGGAGCGGTCTGGAGTCGTTCGGAGTCGGAGTCGTTCGGAGTCGTCCGGAGTCGTCTGGAGTCGTTCGGAGTCGTTCGGAGTCGTTCGGAGTCATTCGGAATCATTCGGAGTTGTTCGGAATCATTCGAAGACGTCCGGAGTCGTCTGGATTCATCCAGAATCGGCTACAGACAGAAACATCCGGAGTCGTTTGGAGTCGGCCAAAGTCGGCCTTCGAAACAAAGGCCTGTACTATAAGAAGTGCACGCGCAAAGTAAAAGACAAAAAAACACAACGAAAGGAAATGTCTGGTCACAACCACAAAGGCTCCTATTGACTCTGACCAACTCCGATTCCAGTCAACTCCGAATGACTCCGGACGACTCCGACTCCTATAGACTCCGATCGACTCCGATCGACTCCGATCGACTCCGAACGACTCCGGACGACTCCGTATGACTTCGAACGACTCCAGACGACTCCGGAAGGCTCCGGACAACTCCGGGCGACTCCAACTACAGGCGGATCTAGTGGTTCCATTTTGCCGGAGTCGGAATCGGACTAACAATAGTCGGATCGGAGTCGTGGATGCGCTCGAGAGAGCACATCACTAGTTTGGTCAAACACACTCAAAACGGTTCATTATGGTTCTCTATCTTCTAACATAAATTTATAGGTTTTTAGATATTTTAGGACATAAAAAATATATTAAACTCCTCAAAAGACATCTTTAAAAAACAGCTTGTGACAGCAACAGCAATAACAAAAAACATTATAACAAAGCTGAACCAAAATATGTGATTACCCTCTTCTAATTGTTCTACGACAAGTCTTCAAAGCGCTTCACTAACAAAAGGAAACCTTGTAACACACACCTTTGATGAGCATTTTAATTTACGCTTTACCCTACCAAACACCCAAAACAAGGCTTCATAAACCCTTGCAAAAGGCTCCATTTTGTTCGATTATTTCACCTCACGGGATGCTTTAACATTCCTGCAACCAACTCCTGCCTACAGGAGTTTCCCAAAAGGAAGCAAAATGCCCTGACCGATTGGCACACCAGCCACCGCCAGTTGGGAATACATCTGCACACACAAACCCAGCGGCTGCCTCTTACTTCTGCCGCCTCCCGTTGATTTTCTTTGCATAATCTACCAAATACCCCACCAGCAGAACTTCTTCGTGGCGCTGGTTACTTCCCCGCTGCTACCGGATGAGATTTAATTATAAAATTTTAATGACGCACCTCTTACGCGCCTTAATTTCTGCACCTTTTTGCGCGCGAGCCTTTTTTGTACCGTTTCTCGCACCAGGCAACATCGGTTTACGCGTCGTACACCACCGGACCGGCTTGCCTGCCTTCTGGTTTTTCGCATTTGGGAGAATTTTATCGTTCACCCCGTTCAACCGGGGAGCCTTCCTGCGGGACGCTTTCGGTTGCCTTACTTCGGTGAGAAATTTACTAATTAATTTGATGCAAATGCCTTACCGGCAGGCATTGGTCGCCAACAGCCTCGCGTACCTACTATGTGCGAACCATTCCTCAGTGTGAGAAAACTTCGGCACCGTGTAACGCGCAAAGGGATTACAAATAAATCCATAAATTGATGGTTGTAAGTTTGCTGCCACCCATTCGGGATTAATCCCGGGGCGTGCTAAGCCGCTCCTTAACAGCTGCTAAAAGGTAGCTAAACCGCATCTTATTAACTCACTTCACAGTATAAACACACCTCTAATGCGCGCTCGGGCAAATCGCAATTGGAAATTGAATACACCCAGCGACCACTTATTAGTGTGTGCCTTTTTTCTTTCTCTCTTTCTCTTTCTCTGTACCATTACCAAGCGCACCGCTCAAGCGATCATAGTTTTGCATTTCACCTGTGTCGCCTCGCTCAAGTCTTTGGCAGGCAAACAACTAAATTAATTCCAGTCCGTATGCATCGCCGAAGAATTATGGCTGAATGATCTTATCGCGGCGGCGACGGATAATATTACACACATCTGCAAACACACAAACACATCAGCCACCAATCAGGTCGCGGTGGTATGCAAACCTGCTGCGCTGCAAACTGGCAGGTCTCGCCTGGGCGGCGGTCACATAAGCCGAGCACCCAGTTGGCATGTTTGTCTGATTTACTAAGTGACGATCGAGCTTCTTAAGAAGATTGTGAGTGGTTACTTTTGCTAGGAATAGAGGATTTTTACAATTTCGACTATTTTTTCCAAAAAGAATTTGACTTTTGACCACAGAATTATACCCACCAAGTCAAACTAGCCATACCGAGAATTTCCGGTTGATTCCCTAAATGATGATTTATTTGCTTTTTATATTTGCTTCAATTTACAATTTATAAATTGTGAATTATTGAATCACAAATCAATTATCGAGTAATACAAGTTTGAGAACTTTCTCAATTAATAATACTAAAGCGCTTTAGATATACATACACACTTTTTTCGACAATCAAAATGGTAGAATTCGACTGAATAGTAAAGGCCGGGGGACATTGCCCGTACTCGCTAGTGTAATTTCAATTTTCACTAGCGCATCTGGCGGCGGCTGACCGAAGCATTTTGCCAAACAATTTGGAGGCGCTTCAGAAAAAGTTTTGTAAAAGGAAGAAGCACATGTCCTGCACGCATTGCATCCATTTTCATGGCAAAAAACGATGGAAAAACTATTTAATTTTAAGATCCGGCACGACTATTCCCTCTGTACCAAAAAAAAAGCTTCTATCAGCCGCCGCCAGATGCGCTAGTGAAAATCAAAATTACACTAGCGAGTACGGACAGTGTTCCCCAGCCTTAATATTTAAAACAAATTTTTAGAGATGACGTCATAAAACGCCTAAATGTATGCTACTCGCATGCAATAAGTAGCTTATTAACTAATTTTACAGTGAATGTTGTAGTTTTTGTAATATTTAAAGAACCTTGGGGTCGCAACACGTCCCTTGGGTGTGAAATTCTTCCAGATCCCAACGCAATCCAAAAAACAATGATCACTCACTAGCCACCGAAGGGCAAACGCAACTTACCGCAACACACCAAGGGTGGGGGGGGGGCTTGCACAAATCCTAGACCCACCCAGCAAACAACAAGCAAATTCTTTAATTTATCAATTTATAATGCTGTCTTTGATTATCGAGAAAGATATTTTACATACCGCGTTCACACCGGTAGAGAGAGCAAGCACCACCTTCCCACCACCCAACAGCAACCCGATAAACACTTGATAAATCTGCCCGGTGGCTGATGCTTGGCGATGCAGTAATCTTGATAAAGGCCTTCCTACCTTCCCTACTGCCTTCCCTTTCGCCAGAGTGCCCAGAGTGTACGCCTGCGTTATAAATTAATATTTAAATTATACAATTTCTTGCATATTTCATACTCGGCGGCTCCGGCTGATAAGGACAGGTTCTGGGCGCTATTATACGCGCACCCCCGCACTGGTTCTCCTGCAATTGCGTCTGTTTTGCCGCAATATGGGGATGAGATGAAATTATTACCGGTATTACTTTCTACTCAATACACGCGCTTTATCATACCGCTCTTCGCAGACACGGCCCTTTACCGCAGCGCTTTTGCACTGGGGCTCGCCAAGAATAGGAATCAGCTTCCCAGCTTACCACACACGCACTCACACAACCTGCACCTCTCTCTCTCTCTCAACACAGGCTTTTACGATGAGCTAGGGGCTTCTCTTTGCACTCCTAATGGAAGGTGATTTCTTATTTCTTGCTTTGTCCCGCCTCAAACTGGACACGAGGAGCCCGCCGCCCGATCGATAACGCATTAAGCAATTACAATACGCTTACAAAGTCATCCAGCCCTCCCCACCCAATATTGTGTGTAGCAACGAAGGCCCAAATATCACCCTCAATTCAATATGTTTTTGCTTCCCAGCCCAGCACAAGCCCATTTATCTGTGCGCATCCCGCTTCTTCTTCAGCAACTAGGAAGCGACGGAAGAGATATATACCCGTATCATAACAAAATCGTAGATTACGATGCCGGGTACATACACTAGCGGTGAAGAGCGCCCGCGCACTCTCAAGATCAAGCCATCATCCGCAGTAAACGGAACGCATCATTCACACCGGGCTGCCCCGGTCGCCTTCGTCTTTTTCAGAACGTTTTTAATTAATTAATCATCCTGATTTGGTCCTGGTAAGGCTTCTTGGTCAGAATTGTTGGTCTCGGTTTCCTTCTTTGACGCTCTCTCCTCATCCTCATCTTACTTCCAGCAAAACGAACGTACGCGGTCACGCTTTCTCCTAAATCAGAAGGGAAGTGAACAAATTTCTCTCCCAACGCCCAACACACGACACAACCTCCACAAATCTCCTTCCGTCTCCACAAATCCTTGTTAAACGAATGTCCTAAATGAGCGATTTCTGGTCCAGCGACGATCATCATGCCGGCAATGTCGTTAGAGCACACGGTGAGACAAAACACAGCCTTCCTTCCTCCCCCCACATCACACAAAAACGCAATAGCACTTTCGGTAATTTCAACCTTTTTCCCGAGGATTGATGTCGCTTTGCGGGTTTTGCGTTTTCCGATGATGGGAGCAAAGCACTGAAAAGGACACTCGGGCCCGGGAAGATTGAATAGGGCTCGACTCTCTACCCTGTGTTTCATCCCCTCTTCTGTGCAGGTTAGTAAGGGTGCGGCTTACACGGTCCCCACCTCGTCGCAAGACGACGACGACGATGATGATGATGATAATAATTGAAGGATATTAATCAAAGGACATAAACGGTTTCCCGGTCTGTCCGCTTTTTCATGCTTTGCTGAGCAGGGTCACCTACCTCCGTCCCGACCGTCCCCAAGAAAAAGGGGGAAAGGTTTTGAGGATGAAAAAAAAAACGAGGGGATTAGAACGGTTTGGGTGGTTGAAGCAAAGGTTGATTTGATGTTGAGTTGCTGGAGAGTTTCCCTACTAAAAACTAAACCGAAAACCTCGAAAGGATCTACTTACGTAAAAAGACCGCTTCTTTGATCCACCACCATCCACAGGATGAATTAGAGCTGCGGTAAGAGTGGAGTTGGGATTGGGAGAGACCATCCGAGCTCAGAAAACATAAACCACCGAAAAACCAATTCACTTGACGGTTTGCGAAAATGATTACTTAAATGTCCACAGGAACTGATTTCACGAGGCGGAAAGGTGAAAAACGTGTGCCAGTGTTTTTGTGTTTTGCCAGATGAAGCAATAATCGATGTGACCCAGGCCCTGAGAGCAAAGGAGACAAACACCACCACCATCAACAGGATACAACTTGTACAGCAGTGCCACAGCATCCGAAAAACTGGTTCCAATCGCTCAAGGAAGTGTGCGGTCGTAGCCCGAACCGAAAGCCGCTCATCATGTCGTCATTTTGAGGTATTTGTTGTCTTTTCCCCACTGCTCCCAGGGAACCAAGAAGTGTAGTTGAAGCTGGAAGAAAAAAAAACCATTCCCAGAACAGTTCGCTACAATGTATCGCTGCTCGCAACTGGGGTGGTGGTTGGCTGGCCCGCCAAGTATGTGGCGTGTTCGATGTGGCAAGACGACGCAAACACACAGCACAGCCACCCCAACCGGGGCGCAAGCGAGCGGCCCTTACAAATGGTTATCGATTAATCTTCCTACACTCTTGGATCATAATTATCGAGCCCGAACCGGATTGAGAACCGGGGCGGTTGAAAAGTGGGGCGAAAACAGGGGCAGGGTTGGCAAAAATGATGAACTGTGGAAAGAGAGCGATGATGATGCACTACCAGGGATGAGAGAGAACAAGCAAAGGGGGTCCAAAAATTTAAATCATACACAACGGAGCGGCCCAAAC
Organism: Anopheles arabiensis; assembly: GCF_016920715.1. Taxonomy (NCBI): domain Eukaryota; kingdom Metazoa; phylum Arthropoda; class Insecta; order Diptera; family Culicidae; genus Anopheles; species Anopheles arabiensis. Next base: position 32,950,102 of record NC_053518.1, read on the forward strand.
TCGCTGCGCCACCTAATTTACAATCATCTGCCCAGTTGCAACCAGAGCGATGCTCTACAGTGCGGGCAATACTGTTAAGTGTGACCTTAGCCAATCAAAAAAAGAAAAAAGAGCATCATATTTTGAGCTCAGTACTTTTTGGTTTCTTTTTCTGGCAAGTTTTTTTTTTTTTGGAGAGAAAAAAGACCCACAAAAATGAGTGCGAAGTTGGTAATCATAAGTTATCGAACCGGTTGTTTGGCGGCGGGTTTGTAATTTTATACACCTTTTCTTTTCCCGTATTTTTTGCTGTTTTTCTCCTCTTCCGGGACTTTCCACCGATCCACACGGCACTGATAACACAGACACACACACACACACATGCACGAAAAGCCCACCAAAATTCTACCTTTCGTGTTGCATTGAAGATGCATTACACGATTTGCTCGAGGTTGATTGTGGCGAAAAGTGCACTCTGTTTTCCTTCCACTTGTTCTGTCTTCCTCTCCGTGCGCTGCCGAGCGAGATGTTTGGCTGGCGGCAACAGCGGCCAAAGGAAAGGAAGAAATAATCACCTCATTTTATGCCTCCTCAACAAGCTTCTCCGGTTCGGCAGCTCGTCCATAGCCAAGCAGTGTAGGTAGGAGCACGCAGAAAGAGAGAGATTGAGTGTGAAAATTGGACCCGAAACCAAACGAGAGAACGATTTCTTTGAAGGTCCTTTCCACACTCCCTGCCGCACACTCCTTGAACGTGTACGATCGGACGATAAAGAGTCGTAATAAATTCCTCGTTTTTAATTAAGTTGAAAAATCAAACCAATCGAAGCAGTTTGCTTGTTGGTGAAGTGATGATTTCTTTCCCTAGGGGTTTTCTTCGCTCCTAACAGCACTAAACACTGTCACAAAGCGGCCTCGGCACGCCAAACTGCCAATAAATGCCCCAAACCTGTGGGGCATCGCCGCCCGAGCGCGCTCGCTGATGATTTGCCACCGACTTATTGCGCGCACAAGTTTCGTGTGGATTAATTGATGCTTCCCATTTGCTCTGCTCCATGCCCAAAGCCAGCCAGCTCCATCAAACGCATTTCTTCTTGCTTGAGGCGCCTCTTTCTCTCAGATTCTTACTTCTTTCCAGCAGAACGATTTCTAGCAAGCGCACATCAAGAAAGATGCCCGAGCAAGTCGGCAATTAAAAATCACCACCACTGCCGCCGCATCACCACTGCGAGCAAGAGCGGAAATAAAAAATGGCCACGAAAAACGCGATAAAAATGATCCATAAACGACGCGCGACGTCGGCCAGCCCGGAAGGCTTCCAAGCCTCCACAAACCAGTGTGTCTTGTGCTCCCGATGACCGATTGATGAGCTTAGCACGCAAACAAACAGTTCTGTTCTTTCTCGCTCGCGACCGTGCAGCAGAGGAGTAGCATCCGCAATGATAATGAAGGCCAAGCTCCTTCCAGAAGAAGGCTGCAGCAGCAAACCTTGGAATGCTGACCGAGAAAACACGCTGCTCTCGCGGTTTGCGTAAATGCGCGTGTTTCTACTAATGAGCAAACACTGGATGGTGCAATGGAAATGTACGGCCACTCGACACACCGCACTGCACTTTTATTTTATTAGATGTGTTTTATTACTACAATTACTCGTCGCTTTCCCGTCCCGGGGGAGGATGCGTTTCGCCAAACCGCCTAAAGTCATTTACCGACTTGGTGTTACGTTTTTATGCTGCTACGTGTTTTCATGTGGTGTGCAAAGGAATCATCATACATAACTTTTCATCACCCGGCCAGGCATGTGGAGAATGTTAAAAACATGACAATGAGGAAAGGGAGAGGAACAGCAAATTAGTTCAGCGGCACTTGCCGGGGTGCCAGTTTTTGCGCTTCATTACATCTCTCGACAGGCCGTGGCAATCGTGCTGGTGGGTCAGGGCGTGTTGATACCCCGGCCGTAACGCGACCAAACGCAACGCACATCTCTTTTTGTTTAATGCACTGCAAAAACAAACCCCATTTCGCACTAGGATGACAGTAATGGTGACATCTTGATGGACAGTTGACGCGTGGGGAGCGAAGCGAAGCAGGAGAGGAGTCAGTTTGATGACTTAAAGGTGTCTTTTAACAGGCGTAAAATGGACACGGGTTTGAGGCCGAACCGGCTTTTAATAAGGTGATAACAGTTATGGTAGCGATGTACATTAATGCTGCCCTGTATTAGTATCTGCTGTCGCTAACCGGGACTCTGTCATTGAAGTTAATGGTGAAATGTGGACTTGGGAAGTTGAATTCTTGTTATTTCAGTTATGATGTAGAAACAAATAGGTACATCAGAAAAGGCTCTCACCGTTGTCTTGCCTTCTTACGCGCCGTAAGCTGTAAATTACAGCTCAGAGTTGTTCAAGATATTTGTCAAACTTTGCACACTACACGGGGCTCTGATGAGTTTGGCGTTGCAGCGAAAGAAGAAGTACCCGACCATTTAGAAGTGGCGATGTTGTCTTATCCTGCCAAACCTTAACACTCTTAAAACACAAACAAAAATTACCAAATGCATTCTTGCTTTAAAATTGATCATCGGACAAATTGATAGCTGCTTCAATTATCAATGTTTGGTAAACTTTGAAGATCTTGATAACAGTTAACACCACCACATAAGGTCTTGACTTGTTCTGCTTGTGATCTAATCTTATTGAAGCCAAAATTCATTAACATATATCCAAATGTAGTTGAAATTTTCTTTCGAGTTCCCACAAACTCCAACGTGTCCTGAGAAATTATTGTGAGCTAAATGTGTTGGGTTCTTAGTTTTTATTTCAACAATGGTATGAACATTGGAAGGCTATTTTAAACAAAGAAATCACCTTACTCTGTTAAGTTTTTAGTTATTTCTATTTCAATCCAATCTAGCATTTATGACCATTAAATAATCCATAATCTCCTAATTTGTTCCATTCTGCCTTGGAACATTTTCGGGCTTTTTCCCGCTCACTTCATAGCTTAAACTTTTGAATGTAATTGATTTTTAAAAATAAATTGCATTTGAACGAACCGAATCGGAACACAGGAGTTAAACTAAGGATTGATTTTAATGTTGTTCCAACAAATTTAAAATGTCTTAAAATGCGCTCCTTATCAACTATATACATATAGGACACGTGGCAAGTGATACGAAATTATAATGTTATCCTCAATTTTATATCAGAAACTACTACCAGCAATGTAATCCACACATAAATAATATTGTTATGCCATAAGTTATATATGCCATACAAGGCAGCAAACAGCAAACGTATGACATAAAGCATAAAAAAACCCCATTCCCCTATTTAATGACAAACGGATGATACTTCGCTTTGGGTAAATTTCGATTTTGCATATACAGCGATGCCACCTGATCGCACACGCATCGCTGCCACATTATGCTCGGGCAGTCTAGAACAGCGAGTCCAAAATCGACCTCCAAAAAAAAAAAAAACAGTCCACCCCAACTCGTCCCTCCTCATTATGGGCTGTGGCAGCGTGCATGCATGCATGCATGCGAGCCTTCTTCCCGACCATCACACCCGGACCCCGGGGTGCACATCATTTTTCGAACGAGCGGCGCAACTTCACCAGCGAAGCATAAATCATCGCCGAAAATCAGTCCTTTAGGCTCGGCGCACCGGGTCGGCAAAAACCAGGCCAGCGCGCCGCCGGGGCGCCGAGAGCATCAGGGAAGGCGCCATATCATTATCAACTGACACTGCCACCGCCACCCTTTGTACGCCGATAGTTTGCTGCTGCTGCTGCTCACCTGTCGCACTTTCGGCAGACGAAAAATGCGTGACGATTCATCGTGGCCCGAAATTAAATAGGACATGTTGTGGCGAACGGGGGGGGATGCGATGCCACTGCTATGTGTGTGTGTGTTTTTGTACCGTTTTCCTGTGCGCATTTTCTGCATTTCGGGCAAAGGAGAAAAGCCGTTTTGTATGCATCATTGTCAATCGCCGGTGCCGAGAGTTCATCACAACCACACACACACACACTCACACTCCCGGGAAAAGCGATTGCATTGCAGTTGTTGCAATCTGAACCAGAGCTCGATATTGAAATCATTTGCACCAGAGACCAGAATCCCCTCTTTCTCTCCGTGTTCTCTCTCTTTATCATACTTAATTCCACACGAATGAGTTGATTTAGGATTTATCAACTTTTTGGTGCATTTACCAAAAATACAAAAACAATACGAACGGCACCGCGTTGCTGATGCGAGTGATGCGTTTCTCATAACTGATCATCAAAATCGGGACCATCGGGCCCGATTTTCGGTCGAGTTCATCAGTGTGTAATCAGTGAGTAATGTGATACACAAACAGGGATACACATGAAACAGACACACACACAACGTCACTGTTTTTTATAGTCAACCCAACGTTTGGCTGTTCCAATTAAGAACATTCTAGAACATTTACACTCCCAGCTGGAAGAATGTGCATAAAACCCAAACTCCCGTCGCTCATTAAGCTTTGCCATCCAGCGAAAGAAGACACCTGGCAGCTGCATTAAAGGGTAGCTTAAAGCTTGTGTGTATTTACAAAAAAAAAACATACTCACAGAGAGTCCTCATCATCGCTCGTTCGTTATCACCTTCGGTAGCAAAAATGCATTTTTTTAATGTCGGGCGGCGACATAAAGCAGCAAAAAAAATACCCATATCCTGTTTAGATTTTTTAAGCAGCACCCAAGTGTGCACTGTGGGCTTAGTTTCACAGCATGGCATCAATGGATGGGTTTTAGTTTATTTTTCAAGTGGTCCTTCCCAAAAACAATCCGTTGTGCAGCAGCAGCACACCATCAAGGCGCGACTATGGAACATAAAAATTTAAACGAAATCAACGCCAAACGCTTCCACTTCATTAGTGGCCGGGATGTGCCATCGCTAGAGTCATAAAATGCCACTTCATCGAAGGTGTTTGACGAAGCTAAGACACAAAGCAAACTGATGCCACAAATTGGCAACCCGTTGCTACGAGTTTAATGCTAAAGGTTGGACGACGTGAGCACATCAGCAGGTTATGTATACAATGTTAGGTGTTTTTATGTATCCAGCACGTCACATCACAACAACACATCAAAATGCAGAGCGACAAAGAGCAGACGAGAGTTAAAGTACAGTTTCTTGCGATGGAGGAAAATATATTTTAAAAAAATACAATCTAATTCCAATTGTTCACACGAAGACATTTTTGTTGTATAAAATGCATACATTTAGGGGCATTTAAATTGTAGTGCGTCTTGCGTTAGTCAACAATCGATACAAAACCAACATTTGGTAAGGCTAGTATAGTGGAAATGTTGGTCTCTCAAGTCTTCAAATAAAAAATCCTGCATTTTATTCGCAGCATTTCTAAATATATTCAAGATTTGACTACATTTGGAAAATCAATGCAATTTTGTATTACAAATTGCATGAATTTAGGCGCATTTTTGGGTTGCAGTATGCCGTTCCTGATTCAACATGGGGAACAAAACCTTCATTTGATGATCTAATATCCAGTAGATTGGAAAGCATATATTGACTTCCTGGTTTTTTCTATCAGATATCAGATTTCCTACTCAGAATTTCCAAATCACATTTCCAAATCAATCAATCACGTCATCTATTCATTTCTATTTTAGATTCCCAGAAAAAACTTATATATTGGACACATTTCATACACAATGTGGTCAAAACTACAATGAACGATGCCTGAATGCATACATATGTTACAACAAAGCACTATCGATTGGAATGTGGTTTCCTGTTAAAAGTCTACACACACACTCGCAAATAAAAAATCTTCCCTCTACTGGCACCTCAACGTCCATTCCCGTGCTAAACTCCATCATCATTCGTTCCATTACACTAATTAAACAACAAGTTTTGATCGAATCGATAACTTCTCTCACTCAGACCTATCATTCATGCACATCGACCAGCACCCAAAATGCAGCACCTAGTTATCAAAGTTCCTGTGTTCAAAATGATGACTATCGAAAAGCGGAAGTACATTCTCTGCTCTTGCACACATGCACTTCGGATCTATAGATAAGAAAACCAATAAATACAAGCTTTCACCCAGGCACGTACAGTAAAGAGCCCAGGTACAGTCCCTGGCTTTGGTCTTCGGGATAGGCCGATTACTACCATTGAAAATGCAAAGCTTGCAACTTACCGGCAAGCATCAGTCAATTTAGTAACAGATTACCTCTGCCAGATACTGCTGCTTGGTCGACCCTTCTCACCGGACAGTCTCCCACCTGCCTTCACCCGAAGTGCATTCACGGTAATGTCCCGAAACGTTACTGCATATATTCAGCAGGATATGCATATCTGGACAACACGGGATACACAAAACGGTCTATATATAGGGTGAGCGGAGGCTGCCTTACCTCCAAACCACTACAGAGCAGATTAAACAAAAGCCTAATACGCAGTATACTTCAGCAACGGAAAAGTTAAACACATATGCACACACACACAGTCCAGCGTAAAAGGTCTGTCACTCAAAATGCGAACAAATGCCGTTTGATGTTGGCTAATCAAAAGGCCCGAACCGTCCCCTGCTGTGCGTCACCTTATCATCACTGCACAATCTCGGACCATGGAGTCAACACATACACACACACACAGGCCCGTAATTGTGCACCAAATGCACATTTTGTCGTGTTCCAGAGTTACGACAAAATGTACCACACACACACATCACGTATCTACTACCTTCTCCGTGTCCCCGCGTGCACCAATCCTGGGGAATGGATTAAACACAACCGAGTTACGAAACGTATGATTGATTCATGCGAATTCGATCTAATAGTTGCGAAATTGAGTTTACACTCGATTATGCACACGACATAACACATTATTCGCCATTAGCCGCCATCGAGGGTTGGTCCGATTAGCCGTTGCGCCCGGAGGGCGTTGGAGGTGGAAACTTTGTTAGTCGTTTGTCCGCTCCAGAGCCTGATGTATCCATTTGAGTGAGTAATCGAAACGACCGATCGGGACGCAACGGGAGAGATGATAACGAGCTTTTAATGCGAAGCATAGTTAACATGTTTGTAAACACGCGCGAGCAGCGCAGCGCAGCATTGTTCCATCGATCGATAAACATGGGCCAACTAAACAAGCTTACTGTAAGGATTTTGTAAAATATGGAGCTTCATTAAGCAACGCTGCACATAGTGGATTGCATACATAGCGGCGGTTTTGCCAAGCAGCGTATGCAATCTGCATCACTTTGTCTTACTTATTGCATCTCCAGCAAGCTTGCTGGGAAGTTTCGGAAAGACGTTGCAATCTATTTTGCAGCAAATTCAAAACTCAAAACATCAATCCAACAGCTCTTTTGAAACCATTCGAATTCCCCGTGCTTGATTGCTATATATCCATCCCGAACCCCTATGCACTGACATTTTGAAACGTAATTGAAATGATTCTTCCTACTTTTACCTTTGTCTTTTCCCTTTCTACTCTCAATATAGGGTCGTCAGTACTTTCTTTTCAATAAACCCATTCGAATACAACCCACACACAAGCTGGTAATTCTGCCTTCAGCCCTAAAAAGATTGCCTACATTCAGGGGTTTCTTCCAATGGTATCCAATTCCCTAGACCAGCTCTCGTACGAGCCATGCCAATTCCCCGTGATTGCGTAGCACGGTTGCCAGGTGGATCCGGTGGCATAAGCCCCCACACCGTCCCCAAATAGAATGCCCGAAACTGACCGAAATGAACAGGAGATTTCCACCACTAACGCGCTCTCTCCACCATATCGTTCGTTACATTAGCTGCAGCAGCGCCAACCCCTGTCCGCAATGGTGGTGCTAATATGCCAGGGACTCCGCTCTGGAATACCACACAGCTTGTGTGAAAATGAGGGGAAAAGTGACACATAAACCGACAGCTATCAACGAACCGATCGAAGAAGAACACCGCACCTTCAACGAACCCAACATCACAATGGTGGTGGTGGTGGTGGGTGGTGAAGAAGAAACACTCTTCCATAGAAGTGTGTTCACGGTGTGACTGGAGGAATTGCATAAGACCAGAGGAATAAACCACAAAAATGTGACCTCACAGCCCGTGATCTACCCCTTTTTTCTCGCCCAAACTCGCAAACCGTTGTATCTCACTCTAACCCACGCAGGGCTACAGTGCTTGAGCGTATGAAACATTAGACCTACGGCTGCGGGAGAAGGTAAGGCTACTCTGGTTGACATGGGTTTTTTGTTCAGTCTGTTTGTCTCTGTATCGCTCTAGGTATCTAGAGCCTTCCCTTCGCAGCAGCAGCAGCAAGATTCTATCAGAGTATCGAGTTTGTACGCTGTGTGGTGGTGTCGTGACCGGGCGGTTTTGTTGCCACATCTCCTCAAGGTGTCATTCGATGTGGCACACTCGCTCTCACACTCCAGCATACCAAACAATTTGTTCCGAGGCGTTCAATCTAACAAATAGAGCTACAGCAAACAAACCCCGGTTGCTGCTGCTGTTGCTGCTGCACGTTCCAACATTCAGTCAGAAACCCCGCGCCAACTCCAAAATTCCATCCGACGTTCCCGAAAATTGCATCTTACGAAATTATGACATTGCATTTTAGCTACACCCCCAAGACTTCAGGTTCTGCTACCATTGCCGCTCTCGGAAGCTGGCATTCATAACACAGACACTGGTCATTGACGCTGGCGCTCTGGCATAGATTTTGGACACGCTGGCCGTTACCTGACAGCACCGGCACAGCGACAGCTTTCGGAGGTTATTTTCAATTCCAGAACCAACAGAACCAGAAGCGCTTTGCGCGAGAATCTATGAAATAACGTAGCAAACCAGCACACTGTTGTTGTTGTGGCGGTGTATGTCTAAGACCACGTACTCCAGGGCCCGGTAGCCGTCCTTCTTCAACGGCCAATCTTCTCCCCCCGTGCGGTGCTCTTAACGCTTACAGCTGTGTCTCGTACACGGTGGATGTCGGTTTTAGATTTCGACGTTTTGACACCAGCGGCCTGAGAATGGCCCACGGCTACAGCACAACACCCGCAAGGCTCTAGCCGGTGGGCCTTAAAATCATGACAACCGTAACCTTTCTCCTGCCATCGAAAATGGGATCAACCTTGGCAGTATCGCCTAATAATCCTCCAATAGCTTCCTGCTGCAACACCCGTGAACCGCGTACAAACCCGACAAACCCCCTGGGTCCTGTTTGACTGCTTTTCTTGCCCGCATGTCAACCGTCACATGCTACTGGTGTTGGTGTGTATGTCTATACATGTCATCTCCGTTTTGTTTTCCGAGCTAATTCTATCTCACCCTCCCAACTACGGCTACTGAACCTGGGTAGTGGATACCTGGGGAGAATTTAAAACTTTGAAGAATCGTTTTACGATCAGCGAGACAAATTCTCCGTAATCTCCGTTTTGGTAGATCTTAGCTAAAGGACGGGTTTTGGAGCATATCTGAGGTATAGGCTTAGGTTAATAATCACTTCTGGGGTTCCTCCTGCCCTACTTCCCCCAAAACGTGTCGTAAATCTCATGACGACCCAGCCCCCAAACTGTTACGTGCAAAAGCTTCATTTCCCCAGACACTCTCCAAGCTCGTCCCCAATGCATCGGCATCAAATTTCCTTGCTACTTGAGCAGCAGCAGCAGCAGCAGAATCATTTAATTCCCAACCAGTTGAAATCGAACACCGAGTGTAGCCGGGGGTCAAAACCCGGTAGCCACACCAAATTTGTGGTCCCTTCTCAGCTGGACTTGGAGGAGAAGGTGCGTGAAATAAATGCCAGCCAACATGCAGGCAAGGGAGCAGCAGCCGATGGATGCAGTGGCGATTTCGCTTGGCTTCTGGTGTTCGAGTGGCGCTGTGGTTTAACGTGATCGAAAATGTGAGGATCGGTTGTAAAATATGAAGAGCTTCTATCCTACACACGGAGGCCACTACCGCGATCACCACACCACACACTACGCTGACCCAAAGCAGATCGTGTTTGGAGTTGCTTCTGGGTTTTCAAAATGCTTTTTGTGCATCGATAGAAAGCCCAACCAGCCGTCCCGGCTTGTCACGTTTTATGCCCTTTGACCATCATCATCCCTCTTCTCTGTGTGCTTCTTCCTTCGTCTACCTTGCGCAAAAGATCATTCGGTCCATTCTTCATCGAAATGAAACATAATAACAAGCTTTACGCATCCCGCCATGTCCACTCCGTGGGCAAGAACGCCGCGAAGAGAGACCCCAAGAGTGGATACAACATCGACAACAGCAACAACAAAAAACCTTCGCATAACAACGTATGAACGATCGTTTTATCTTCCTGCTGCATGCAGCATCCTCCGCCCGAAAACCCTTTTGCATCGGCTTCGCATCCAATCATCGTCTCATTGCTTCGCGTGCAGCATCGCAAAGGTAGCATCACAATTCGCACGTTTCGCTTTTCAGACCCCTTTTGTGCCGTCCTGTGACTGTGCCCTGGTGCAAAGCACAAACACAACGGAAACACTCACAAGGGGTTTAAGCGATTCGGACAAGCCTTGTCACCTCACTCGAGAGACTTTTTTCCCTCTTTCTTTTCCCTCCGGTCGTCTTCGGTCTTGCTGGGCCTCTGCCATGGCATCAAAACGCACTTTCGTTTCACTTCGGGTTCGCCTTGCCGGGACGCCGGAATTTATGTATATTTAATAAAATATGTTCGCAACACGTCCACCGGAGCCGGACAGCGCGCGTGTTGTAGATGCACACACGGCTACACACCGGTTAAAACAAGGCACCGGTCGCCGGGCCGAGAAGGTACCAAAAGCCAGCCGAAGTTGGACAGAGCTCGTTGCGGCTGCTCAAGGGTGTCGGGACGATTGGCACCGAAGCAGTTAAGAAATGGTTACCCATTCCACCGAGTCTCCGACCACCTCTTTAACCACACCCACCACCCACCCCACCCGAGAAGTTGGTAGGGGCGCCAGCATGTTCCAAATGCCGCAAAAGTCTTCGCCGTACCTCATGTGGAACGGCGACGACGACGACGACGACCGGAGTTTTTTTTTCGTAAGAACCGCAAATAATGAGATTAAGTGGTTATTACCTGATGATTACATTCTCTAAATAAGAAGAAGAACGTGCTCTCGCATCCGATGCTATCACTGTGTTCAAACCATCAAACCGCCAGGCAACAAGTGCGTCCGGCGGAGTGTCGTCGTGCGCGAGATGATGCCGCCAAATGGCGCTGAGCGCTGAACCAAAAAGCGAAAGCGGAGGGGGTAACCGCCACCATTTAAGCAATCGATCGAAAAAGGTGTTCCGAAGTTGCGGTTTTTGCGTTCGCTCGGAATGGGTTAAAGGCAAACGGCAGGGGGGGATGCAGGGAGTGCAAGGCGCGCGCGCGCGCTCACACACGAAAGAGCGTGTGTTTGAGATGTGTGAAAAGTTTGATTGATTTTTAAATTGGAAAATCTGCACCGAAACCGACCGAAGGACCGTCGGCAAGAAGGAAGCGAGAAGGAGAAGGAGGGAGGAGGAGCATGGACTAACCACTGGTGGAGGGAAGTTTTAAGAGAATCACACACAAACGCACACACCACGCCAAAACCTGGTATGCACAGAGCGTAAAAGGAAGCGTAAATGGTTTTTGGAGGGGTGCAGGCTAGTGATGATAAGTGGCGTAAGATTTAAATTGGAAAACAAAATCGTTCCATACTTAGCACAACCACAAGACTTGGAGTGGGGAGAGGGAGACTGGAGGTGCGGTTCGATTTGGGGAATGAGCGATCTTGGGATCGGGCGGTACAAGACGGGATCGGTAGCGATGATCTTGAGCATTAACTTAAATGAAGTTTGCACCACACGATGGGAGGTTTCGTTTTTAGCTTATGGTGATTGTTTTCCGCCTGCTAACCTTTTTTACGGCTGTAAGTTTTTTTGTGTGTGAACAATGGGGAAAACGGAAGAGTTACTATTAGGATAAAGGACGAACATGATGATTTCAATCAGAGTGTTAACCCTGCTTTATAATTTTGAATGGACACTGGAGAGCAAGAGAAATCCCTGTAGGTGGCTTATTAAAGCTAACGATTTGCCGCCCAGATTGCATAACTTGCAGGGGTTGTCGTCATTAAGTTACGACCATAAAGATGCAATTCGCATGACACTCAAAATGTATTATGGGCAGTACTGCCAACGGTGATAGTCGTCGACACAACAAGTTTTACAAAATGATACTTTTTTGAAGCATTGCATTCTAGATTCATGCTTTCATTCGACAATCACGGAAAAAAATCATTTGACACGATGATATTTTTGTGGTACATTCATTTGACTTTTTCATTTTTCCGAGTTTTTTCAAGTGAACTATATCTTCATCAAAAATGGGTAATATTTCGGGTTTTCGCGTGTATTTCTATACTCTTGTAAGTGGACACCATTTTACTGGTTGACTAAGCGAACATATCGCTCCAACATCTAAATATCGGTGAATGCACCATTAAGCAGGTTCAAATCACATTCATTCTACTTTTTTAGGAATCATATCATCGCAAAAGCACTGACTGTTATTACAAAAATGATTGTCGCTCATGGAAAGTCGTGTCATGATAACCGTGAATATCAGGAACGAAAAATGATTTTGAGAACCGCTTACTGTGAATGTCACAAAAAAATTCGACAATTAACAACACTGATTATGAGTGTCAAAACAAACTATTTTTAGAACTAGAATAATAATAGGTTACAAATGCCTTTACTTACGCTGAAATTTTAGGATTGTTTAATATTCTATTGTTCTCATCGAAATTAATACAAAATCAATTTATATTTTCTACGACTTTTCGTCAATTGTAATATATGTCACTCACGGTAAATCGTTTATAAATCCGTAGGACAATATGATCAGTAGACACGATATAACCAAAAACATCTTCTAAATATTCCAAATGTTTAGGTTATTGTTGAAATGATAACGTTACTGTTACGGCAATTGAGTTTCATTCTGCTTACGCAAACTACGACGGGCATGACATTCTAACCCACAATTCAACTAATACAAGCTCATCGAATACTAACAACGGAACAAAAATATCATCACAATGACATCACACACATTATTGCCCGTCATACAGTGAATCTTTGAATCGCACTGAAAAGGATTCGCATTCAACCCCCTTTTCCAACATCGCTGCTCTTCAATCACTGGCTCACGCGAAAAAAAACGCAACCTTAAAAAGGCATCCCCGGCTTCGGAATCTCATTACCGGTGAGCGGTGCCCACCATCAGCACTCATCAAACATTGTTCATTTCGATGGCATCATTAATACGACACGCCAGGCGGTGGCAGCGACTCGTGTGACAGCAAGAAAGCATATTAAAACATCACCGTCACAAACACCTCCCCCATTCGGGAAAGGTGTCGGGGCGTACGAGAAAAGAAAAAAAGAACACAGCCGCAACGCAGCAAAACAAAAAACCAACATAACACAGCACAACATGGTTGCCATCAAATTATAAACCCGCTCAAACAAACGTCATATCAAAGAGCGACACCTCAGCAGCAGCAGCAGGACTAAAATCGGGGCCATCATAATGATGAGGTGCAAATTCTGCGCGCGTGTGTGTGATGAAAGTGGCATTGTTTTACGTTTCAATTCCCGGGCGACACACACGCCGCTGGTGGCGGTGGCTGCTGCTGCTGCTACTACTTCACACAAGCCCTGTCACACAATAAGCCCTGCAAGCGCGTCCTACGCACACCCATTCATTCGTACACGCACTTCAATCAATCATCATTATTCACGCACGCACTCTCGCGCGCGACAGGACCGAGAGATCAGATCGGAGCAGTGACGTCCCCATCATCCCACCGGCCATACCACCCCGGCAGGCGATGCAGCCGTCCCTATCCGCAGGCTATGTGTGTCGTCCGTAGGATATTCCCGGGTGCAACGGGAATTATTACGAAACTTCACGGAGTTCACCTCCCCACAGCGTCCGTGGTTCGCGTCCGAGCAACTCGATATTGCTGCGATATCCTGGGACAAAACAACGATGTCGCACATGCTGGTGTCTTATTTCCACTATCCGCTGCTCGGGCAGAACACACATGCAGTTGAAGTGGGGAGCATTGCAGAGTGCATTTTTCACTTTACTCAACCCAAAAGGTTTCTGCGCTACGCTGTTCCAATTTACAACTCACTTCTCTCAGCGTTACTCGATTCTAATTCCATTCCATTGCGTGTAGGACATTCCCCCCCCCCCGCCCCTGCAAAAAAATGCATCAATGCCACACCATGCACACGTGCATGTGCACATAGTGTGTGTGTCTTATTGCTGGTGCAGCTGTTAATTTTAACACTTCCCCCAAAGTGAAGCCTTTCACACATTTCCTGTCGTTCGATTGCTGGGGTACATACACATACATGGGCGACGAGGGGGGAGAAGGAGGGAGGAGAGTGATGATAATTATTGTTTTCTTCCTCTTCCTGCCCGTCTCTATCACTCATAAATCTGTCTATCCGTTTCGCTTTGTCATTCATCTCAACTCCTGCGCGTGAGGGATCCTTCTTCTCAGATCCTTCCATCAGATCCTTCTTCCCAGGGAATCCTTAAAGCAATCACATTTTCATCACCTTCATTTCTTTCCACCCGGTTTTTTTCTCCTTTTTTATTTGTCGTTCCTTCATATGTACTTGTGTGTGTATGCATATGTGTGCAGCTTTTTTTCCTTTCATTTCAATTTTTCCTCCGCAGACCCAGCGCAACCCGAGGCGTGTACGCACTGAAACGGTAACGCGTGCTAAGGTACTGCTGCTACGCACAAAAGGGCGACCCCCCATCGGGACTGGTGAGATTTTCTGCGCACAATTTTCGCACACATACACACACACCAGTATGGTCGTAATAATAGTTTTGAGACGCTGGAGTACGTCGCTGTTTGGAAGAAGGTGCAAGAAGCAAAGAAGGAAGCCTTTTCTTTACGAAAGCCTCTAAAGCGAACCCATATATACACATCCAACCGCGTGCACACACATCCTTACCGGGGCGTAAAAGATCGAGTGTCGAAAGAATGGGAGAGTTTCCCAGCCACCCCTCCCCCTCTCCAACGTACGCAAATGCGTGTAGGGAACGCATTAAGACTCGGTAGGACTTTTTTTTTTCTTCTCCCCCATTAACGCCTTATCCCACACGGCGGGAAGAAAATGCAGCAGCAGCAGCAGTCCCTCGGTGCAGTTGTGGCTTCGCACAGGCCCCGGTGCGTAATGTGCGTAAGTACGATTGCATTTCTTTTGTTTCTGCCAACAACAAGGTACAGCCAGCAAAATATAAAACTCAATCCTTACACACTCCGCTCGTCCCCCCTTTGCACTGCATTTGTTCAGGCTTACCCCCACTTTCCTTGTGTGCCACACTGGAGGGTGGTAATTTTATTTCTTAAACCCTGTACAGAGCACACAAGACGTCTGCCCTGGTGCCCAGTCGTTGAGTTGTTGAGAGTTGTGCCCTGGTTTACGTGGTAGGTAAAGAATGGTTAAATTATAGCCAACCACTTGAACGACGACAGCCACACTAATCCGTCTGCCTTTTTCCGCTTTGCAGTTGCAGTTGTGTCGCATTTAATTACCACTTGTCAATTAATAGTTCCCTCCTCCAGGAGAATGCTGGAAAGGACAATCCGGTAAAGGATTGGTTTCAATTTTGTTGGCAAATGTTGTCGCAGTTTTGTTTTTTTTTCCTGTTTGAATAACAATTTAACACAAAAATGTTTCAATTAGAGTAGAAAAAATTACCTTTTACATTTGACAGAAAGGTACACCTATTGACCGTCGTGTGCGTTTACATTTTACGTAAATTGTAGGCTAAACCCTTTGACAGACAAAGAAATCACACTTCGATCTGGAAACAAGAGTATTTACTCACAGTCGTTGTCACCAAATTGTGGCTCTAAGGCCACAGTGCGACAGTGCGCATCAATGTTTGACTCTAAAGCATACATTTCTGACAGTGCGCATCAATTGTTGAATCTAATGCATCTATTTTTGTCTGTAAGTCATCAATTTTTGAATCGTGTAGAAATCATGACAATTTTACAAGGTGTTTGAGCAAATGTTTGACAATTGTAAATATACATCATGTTATAATAACCGTGTATATATATAACCGTGTATTTTCATTGTTTTTTGAGAACAAAAGAAAGACATTTTTGAAATTCTAAAGCCATTGTTTACACCTGAAAATACATACCATCTTTTTATACTCGATTAAAACTTCCAAAATTTACATAACAATTGTTATATTTTGAATTCTATCAATGATATTTCAACTACTTAAGTTAATTTTAATTATTTTGGAATATTGTAAATAAAGCAATTGACTCACAGTCAAAACTTGATGCCTTATAGCCAAAATTGTAACACGCTGTCAACAACTAGTGCTTTCGAGACAATCATAGGTGAGTTGGAGTCAAAATTTTGCGACAACGGCTGTAAAAGCCATATATTTAAATCTGGAAAATATAGCAATACAAACCAGTATTTTAGTTGACAATTTTGCTGAAGTAAATGCTCTAAACACAATACCTAAACCACAATTTTACTACAAGAATTAGGGGTTTTGAATTGAACTAAATTATTAACGTTTGCATTTAAAAAATGGATTTTTTTTCGGCTGGCTGTAGAAAAAAATCGAGGATTATATCGCCAACTTTGCATCAACATCCCTTGAAAGGTAATTATGTAAGCTTACTTGCAACAATACATCTACGGCATTGCGAGCTGCCTGACGTTGCTTGTCGGATATGTTCGCCATGGCGGAGAAAGACATGCTTGCAAGCATATTTAAAGTTCTATCTTTGATTTTTATCAATTTCTCCTCAGTGTTGTGTGACTATATAGTTGAAGTAGAGCTTTTGCATCATGTTGGTCCAGAAATGTATCGAAATTTAATTTTGAAATTCGCCTAAAATGAACGCACTGACTATCGGCGCAATTGTTTGCCGCTGCGAAGCCAGTGGGAGCGATTTCTCCAGCGTGATAAGTTTGTGCATTTTCCTCAGGTACTATTTCACTCTTTGGCCGGTTGCATCGCAGCATTGCATTGCAGCAAGCAAACGCAGCCACATATCTCTCGTGCTTTAATATTCAGCTTTCTTTGAAAACACAAATCACTCAGGGCTTTTTTGCGATGCTCTGACTGTTTTTAAATAGTGCCAATATGTTGTAGATGCCGGAACAGGCTTATACGACGTCCACAAAGTGCCGCAAAGACGATACGGTGTGCCGTTCTTTGATCACGCACGCTTCTAAACGAAGTTTTCTTTACTTTTTTGGCCTTCACGGTTAGAGCTCGACAGATAAAGGTGTCAAATATGGTGCAGGTAAAGATAAACCCATGAACAATCGCCAATGTTTGACCATTTTTAAATGCAAACGTTATTCTTTATCTTTTTTTTTTTCGAACATTCGACTGTTTTATGAAGTAGATATATTGAGCAAACCAAATAACAAATTCATTTCTGCTTCAATAATAGTTTATCGATTAATCAATTCAAAGTTTGAAAAAGCTTTTATCTACCACTTTTTTGCACCGCTTTACGGTAAATGCTGTGTGTCCCAGTCCCAACAAAACCCATCTAACATACAATGCTTTAAACACCGCAGCAACACCGGGAGCACTAAAATGGCCAGCGTACAAACAATTGGATTTTTAAATAAAGTCCACATTTTAATCACGCACCGGGCATTCTCTCTCGCTTCCCACCAATTACAAACCGCTCCATATAAAAAGCAATAATCCATAATGCTTCCACACTCTCCCATCGGGGATCCCCCCCATTCTGCCGGGTTTAAAAAATAACCTAAACAATCAATTCATTAATTGGAACTAAAGCAACCAATAACAACAGTTCATCCGTTCACCGCTAACAACAATCACACATAATACCTAGGCCCAGGCCGCTCATGATTGTGCTGTTATGCTGCTGCTGCTACTACTCTTTATCACCGCACATTTCTTATACGCATGGTCAGCGCACTACAATAACGCACTCGAAATGCATAACACCCATCCACACACACCCGCCGCATGAGCGTACGTGATCAGTAATCCTGCAAATTAATATGTTTGGATTACACATCACTCGTTCGGCGGCATAATGGCGGCACATACACATATCGAAAAGGCAGCAGTGGCAGCAGCAGCAGTAGGGTTGGTCGGTTGCAGGCAGGATATGTGATTGATAATCTGACCTGACCACACCAGCGGATTAAGGTTGAATACATTATTTTCGCGCACAGGAGGGAAAAAAATACACACACATACAACCCCACAATCACGCTAACATTTGACAAGTGAGCGTGTGCGTGTGTTTGGAACGGAAAAAGGGGATGAGGAAGGAAAAAAATAATAATCATAAATTTCACCCAGCTACCGAAACCGGCGGTTGGCCGCATAATTACAAACCAAAACCACTTACATTGGGTTGACGCGGGGTCGCATTTTTTATGACAGTTTTTTTTAAATATATTTTATAATCGGATCGGGAGCATTATTCAAACGGTGGAAATATGACGTCAATAATCGAACACAGGCGGCATATTCTGTTTTTGGTGCGTTTGAGTAAAACCGGCATGAGTAGAATCAAATGATCGAACATTGATTCAATTATTGCGATAAAAATATGTACCAAAACTCTTTCGTTTTGGGGATGAAACGGCAGCAAAGTTTGAAAAAACACAAACAACCAGCATGCAGCCGCTCAAATCATGAATTAAGAAAGGTACTGAATGTATGGTTACTTTCGTTGGAAATGGGAAAAACTGTCCCTTACCCAGAAGTACCGAGCAAAGTTTATCCATTCGAGATTACGGCCACCACACCATACCATCACCAAGTTCGCAGCGCAAATGCTTCAATGGGTAAATGTTCGGAATTGAATTGAGTGTAAGATTTTGAAACCGGACACCACGAGACTGGATGCACAAAAAAGCAAACGAAAAAAAAAGTTGCTCCCTGTTGGGCTTTGGAAACAATTGGAAAGTACATTGAAACAAAGTCGGACCCTGTCGTATGCCACCCTCCTTTGAAGAGACGCCCAGGAGACAAAATCCTTTTTTTGTGAAATGCAAAAAGGACCAGCTTCAAGCATGAAACTCTTATTTTGCATTGCAAGTTGCATACTGTTAGGCGCTTAAATTGGCTTATTTGAAGCTCGTTTGTGCGGCTCTTTAACAGGCTCTTTTAAGGTGAGCTCTGCTATGTGCCAATGGGTTGTGCGATCGCTCCAGTAGCTCTGCTCGTCTCGAACCTTTTTTTCTAGGAAAAATCACTGAAAACTTTTCCCTCGGAACTGTGCGGAATCAATCGTACCGAGGGTTGGAGGTCTCTGGAAAACTGAAAACTTCTTCCTTCGCGTCCCACACTCACACCGATCGTTCGTGTGCTGCAATCCATAAGCGTCAAGCCCATCAAAGGGCAATGCATTTAGAAATGGAAAAAGCTCGTACCGTACCAGGGTAAACCATCTTATAGTTAGCACTCCTTCCAGCCCTAACCAACATTTTTGCAAACCGCCCTGAAGCCTAACAAACCACCAGCGTAAGCGTTTCGAGAGTGCAACACGAGAGCTACTACACCATTTGCAACATCACCCAGTCCAGCAGCAACGAGAGCACGGTCAGTAGAACGGGCTCTCAAGTCCACGACTTTTCACCCTATCGTGCCCCCCCTCGTGGCATTTTTTTTTTTTTTTTTGCGAGACCGTTTTTCTCAAGTCCTTCCCAGACCGGACAAAGAACAATGCAGCGTAACACGTGCGTGTTGTTGCCTTGTTGCAACGGGCAAAGGTCATGCCGATGATGGGGAAGTTTTGCTTCAAAAATCTGCCCTCGACATGCGCCCGTAAGAGCCGGGTTCAGGGCGCAAACAATCGAGCTGCTGCACGATGCCCTGAAACCTTAACGGAAAGCAACGTAACCCTTCCCGCAGGGGTACACACACTTCACACAGCGAATTAATAGTTTACCAAGCAAGAAAAAACAACGCGCAGAAATATTTGCATCCACACACCAGTTTGCCACAGCTGGACTTCTGAGCTGCAATTCTCTGTTTATTAAGAGCAATACAACAGAGAAAATAACAGAAAATGGAAGCAACAAACGGCTCCGAAAAATCAGCAACGCTGCATCCTGTACAAATGCAACAAATTTATGATTTCCTTCACTGAATGCAACGTTGGCTGAGTGAAGTGCATCCACTCAATCGCTGCCCAACTCGTAAAGTTAATTCATCCCAAATGTGCACAGAATAAAAAAGGACTCGCCTTTTGTCGTCCAACATACACACATCACACGCACATTTTCGCACCATACAATTTTCACACTCACCCCGCCAAAAAAAAACATGGACTGCTTGAGCAACTGCCACTGCATACAGCGCGCAATGCTTCTTCCCACTGTAACACGCAACAAAGAACCACGACACGACACTGGTCTGCCTACAGCCCTGTCGAATAGGCGTAAAAGTTATCCTTATTAGGTCGTTGAACCTCAACGCCAGGAGTTTGCATAAAATGTGGCATCCCCTTGTTGTCGTTTGTGACAACGGTGACACCACACACGCACCACACTTCGGTCGCTCTTCACTGCTCGCACGCTCAAAACACCACAGCGGATGCAGTCTAACGAGGTGCATCAGCAAACTGCACATATCCTGCAGCCCGTGCGGGTTGGTGTTTGCGTGTAATTGAAAACCTGTGCACAAAACGAAGCACTTCCGGGCGTCGACGCCTTCTGACGAAGGGTGTGTGAGACACTGTGGTCGCATCGATTCGCAGCAAGTGCAATCAAAAGATTTCGTAAAGCATGTAGGTTTGATGATAGAGTTAAGGAGTAAAATTCAATATGCAAGTGAGAGCAATTTTCAATATAAATCTACAAGAGGGACCCTTTCCGTTTTAAGTTCGTAGGCTGAAATGTCAGCTGTTTGCATTTTATAGCAGTTTTCGAGCAGCTATCTAAGTTGATATGATATACAGGTGGGCTAACCCAAGGTGTATGAATTTAGAAGGATGATTTTTATCGTTTCTGTTTCTGAATGAAGATTTTTAGAGTGTTTTGTGTATTCGTCAAGCCTCCAGAAAGCTTGTTTGAGCAAAAGTTTTCACCCGTTCTGTCAAAAAGTGATGTTCAAATGTGGTTATAAAAACAGACTATGAGACCACCTGGTCCTACATACACTTTGATTCTAGATTTCATCACCAATTCTCTTCAATACACCTTGGGATAAATGTAGACACCAGCTTGTTTTGCCATTTTTCGAGCAGGTACTCGAATCTAATTCTTTGAGGCTAGAATAATCCAGACTGAAAATTGCAGGCTAGTTTTATGTGTGGTTTTGTATGGAGTGTTTACATGATTTCAGCCTCCAACTGTCAAACTCCATACAAAAAACTGGCGAGAATCGTGAAGGGCCCCAGAGATAGAGTATTACAGCTGCTCATGTTTTATGATTCCTTAAACTTCTCTCTTAGTGATTAAATCAGCGCACATCGTAACATTTTAATTATTTCTTTCGAACGCGATATCTTGTTGGTTAACAGCAAACACACCATTAGCATTAGTTGCGAGAAAAAAACACACTCACTCATACACATCTGAAATCGTCGTGACACTTGACAGATTCCAAGACGCGTCACACTTTGATGAAGCAAAATTTACATCCCAGAAAGCCCAGCAGCAGAACAACCCCAAAGCGCCCTCCGAACACCGAGAAGCACTTCCTTTTATGCCTTACAGCACACACCACCGCTCACAGCTTCACACATAACGCCACTCCCACAAAAACCAGCGCGCCGGGGGAAGGAAAGGGCATGGTAAAAATACCCTTCCACGCAATGAGCATCATCAAATCACACGCATCAAATGAAGAAAAAGGTACGCACCGTAGCGCATAATGCTCGGGTGCGCGATGGGCGCAAATGAGAATCACCTTGTTCTTGAGGTTGGTTCCCTCACCCCACTCTGCGCACGAAAAATTGAAAGAAATAAGACACGCACATACACGCAGACACACATACGGCCCCACAAACATTCCACCACAACAAACACGAGGGAGAGCGAGAACAAGCCAACGGATGGGGGTAGTTATGCATTTGACGGTGGGCGCGCCGTCATCGTTCACAACTCTTAATTCATGCAGACCGCTGACGAAAAAACGACGAAGGCACCGAAACGGGGAAAAATCCTGGGCGGAAAAAGGAAACGCACACTTGGAGGGGTTTTTCCATACCACCCCCCCCCCTCTCAACATCCAACTTGATAAGCTCGTTATCGGCGCGCAGGAAAAGTTTCGCGCTGGCACTTCAAAAAAGCTTACACCACACCCCGCGCTCTTGCTTTGATCGTGGCGAGTTGGGGGTGGTGTGCCGATTGGTACGGGAGAGACACCGGTTCTTATGGCGCCCTACCAGTCCCCCCCTCCCCCCATCCATTCATCTCCCCCACACTCATCTAGCAGGATAAAGACAAAACTGCACTCAAGGAAACGGATCCAGAAGGAAACTTTCAGCGCATGCCGAGTTTCACGATTTGGCAGCAATAAAACCCGCGCGCCATCCTCCTTTTTATGCCAACCAAGCGAGCGTCGAGCGTGCTCTTGCTGGCGTGGAAATTGTCATGGTGATGGTTCTATAGGTTGTGTGTGGGTGTGTGTGTGTTCTACACTTTTCCCTCAAACTGACATCCCCACAGAGCTCAGGATTCTTCCACTGGAGCCAAAATTTGGGGTTTTACCACGGAGCTATGCATGCGCAACACCGTCATACCACCCCCAATAACACTGGTGCCGCCGGTGTAGTAGGTCAGGTTTAATGGGGTTTTTGGGACAAATTCAATTGGCTCCGCTCATAATGAACCCGGAAATTGTTTGCGGAGCGGTTCGTAGCAAACGCCGTAACCCAGACACACACACCCCGTTGGCAGATCTTCTGGCAGGTGCAACTTGTTCGGGCCGAGATTATTCTATTAAAGAAGTGCATTTCCAGACAACCAGGTATACATTTGTGGAGCAATAAAGGGTGTGTAGAACATGCTAGAGACCCATTTAAACAGGTTTACTAATTTTCCCTCAAACAGTAGTGGTTAGTACGAACCTCACTGTTTGTTGAGTACCAAGTGGAGCCACTATTGCATTAAAATGTAACGATTGTGCTGCCATTTGCCTACATTTAGGCGCCATTTTTACGCGTCATCAAGGGAAGGCTACGCTACAAAACGCCCAAAGTCAAGCATTTGGCACCCGCAGCATTATCTTGTTAACGGTTTGCTTTACCTCTCTTAACAAGGTTGTCAAAGGGGGGAAAAACACACACACACACCGACGAGTCGACGAGCCCATTTTTTACGCACAACATGCCAACATACCAGGCTACCCCCAATACTTACTAATTCGCCTACATTAGCTCCCACAAGCGCCAGAGCTCGATTCATGTAAGGCATCCCCCCTGTTTATCCCGGGGCTTCCCTGCCTTTTGGGCCAACAACCAGAAAGGAAGACAACAAAAGGGGTACCATAGCACCATTGGAACAACAGAACCCGTCCTCCTTCTTGCTCGCCCCCTAGATATGTGTCTTGGCTGGCTGGCTCGACAACGTTTCCTCGAGTTCTGCACATCGATCCAGTCACGGGTTGGGCCGCAACAAATACTGGCTTTTCTTTGCCTTTCCACTTCTATCCCTGATACCCTTTGCTCAACGTCCTGCATTTCTTCTTTGTGTAGCTAGGGGCTCACCCAGCTCTCTGATACCTTGCAAACTCCAACTCCAATGCCAATGTGCAGTCGAAGAAACAGAGAGGTATGTGTAATACCCATATATCCCCATGGCGGAGTACAACATTACGAGGGTTATGCGTAGCCTACTGTACAAGAGCCTACATATCTCGGTGGTGCACATCTTTACCCTTAATGTGTGTGTGTGTGAGGGTGTGCGTTGAATGCAACTTCAGCAAAACGCGTTGATGTTTAACCGGCACAAGAAGGCACAAAGTTACGCAGGACGAAGAGCGCAACCCGTCGGTACGGTTACGCACTTACCTACGGCAACTTCCGGACCCGAGCGGGATGGTTTCGTAACGTCAAAACAGGGCCCGCCTGTTCCCTATCGTCCCTAAGGAGAGGTGCAATGTGGTGACACTCTACCCCAACTCCACATATACCTCCCGCCAAGTGTTGCTTAAAACACACACACAAAGCAGCCACGACACGACTTCCAAAGGACACACTTCTACTCCCTCCACACTCACGTCGCAGATGTATGCCGAAGGTGAAGAAAGAGGACTGACAAGCGAATGTAGCTAAGGGGGAGGGGGTCTTGTTTCCTTAATTATTTTTTAAGATGCTCCCATTGAGCCCGATGCCACATAGCACATTCAAGTGTGAGCGGTGTTCAAGATTAAAATGAACGTCCGGGAACGCACCGACGATCTGGAGCCGGAAGGACTAAATGGGAGAAAAAAGCGAGTGTGTATGAGCTGGGGCAAAAGAAGGATCAGTTCCATATGAAAGGCATACACACACACATGTGTGTGTGTGGCTGAAACGTACGCATCCATTCCGCCCTCGATATGGTGTTTTATTATTGATGCAGAAAATCTGCAGGTGCATCGGGAATTCTTTTCAACGCTGCGCAAAGAAAGAAACCCCTCTTTTGCCAATCCTCTTTGCACCGCCCCACGCCCTCCCACTGACAAGTTCTGGAGCCCCTTAAGAAAGGGGAGAGGGCACATACCTACATAGGCACGATATGCACACCTGAGTCGATGCACCTTGTCTTACCGTCTTACTCGTAACGTAAATGAGCCGAGCCGGTGACCAGCGACGCATAAAACCAGAAATGGTCGGAAAGCTGTCGCAAAGAAAAGCCTTCTTCTCAAACGCTCGACACTCTTAGCGGAGGAGGAGCTCGCAGAAAGCAGAAGGAGCATGGGAAGGAAAAATTTGCACCATCTTCATCCATGAACAAGCCCGAGTAAATCAAGATGTTCTGTGATTCAGCCCGGTCAGGTGGCCGCCGGATCTGAGCAAGACATCGTGTGTTCTTTGTGGACGCTTCTTCTTCTTCGTCTTGCGTGTGGTGTGATTCTTGTGTCGGTGGTAATTTTCTTTCCCGCAGCCAAGATGACACATAAAAGCAACCGTCGAAGAAAAAGCGAAAAAAAAGTGATCCTTTCACCATGAATAATGCAGGGTCCGGGCCCAGGTCAACACCTGGAACCGTGGGGTTTGCTTCACCCTGGGGGCACACGTCATCGGAACGAGCAAGCGAAAGGCGGAAACATTGGAAAGAAATTAAGTTTAGATAAGATCTTGTGTGTGTTTAGCTTTCTACAAAGGGTTTTTTTCTATCCCCTGTGTAAAGCGCGTTGCGAAAATGGGCCATCGTCCGTCGCATGCAGTCTAACCGGGTGGGTAAGATGAGAGGGACTCGAATTAAATGCTATACTAATTTATGACTCTGAAACATGATTAATTCAACGCTCTTCTAAATACGACATAAAATAAACGCCTAAATGTTTGCAATTCACAAGACAAAACGGTGCTTTTATGGTTTATTGTAGCAATTAGCTCCTGTAATGAATTACACTATAAGTTTTCGAATAGCAATAATATTATAAATCCAATTGAAAGCATGCCATCATCAATAGGAATCCTATCATCAGCTATTTCAAAGCGCAAAATAATCATTTATTAATGCTTTTATGATTTATATCTTCTTTTTGCATACATTTAGGCGCTAAACATCGTAAATCTCAAGCCAGAGAGAAAAAATGACAATATTGAAGTAGATTCGAACTATTTTTTACATCATTTAAAAATCAATATTTAAAAAAATGCAAAAAATCATCGTTAACTACAACACCACGACAAAACCAAATTTAGTTTTTGACTTCTTAAACTTTATGGAAAACAAAAAAAGTGTAAAAAAAGCAAATATCTGAACGTTCAACCCAAAAGTGGTAAACCACTTCACACACCAGAATCTAACCTCCTTCCCTCTCTCTCTCCCTCCCAACCCAGAAACAAACTCAGACAACCGCTCTTCAACAACCAACCCAAACCAGGGGTGGACTGGACAGCGCGGAGGTAAAACACAATTTCAAATAAACTCAACCACTCGTACACAATCCGCACAACCGTACTCACCCCCAAAACCGGCGAGAGAGCGTGTTGTTTGTTCCAATTATGCGAGATCGATTGCTCGAACTATTATTGTTGTCCCATGACCAAACAAACGACAAAAAAAATAAACAGGAACGAATGACGCCAAAAAACACCCCTCTCATTCGCTCGTTTGATTTCGAAAGGATTTATTGTGATTTCTGACCGAAGCTGACCCCTCGCCACTGTGTGCCACTTCACACACACACACACAGTTGCACTGTTGTGTGGTGTTGTTGTTGTTGTTGCTTTTTTATGTTCCAAACTTCCTGCCCCCCCACCCCCCGAAAACGGTGCCCCTGTTGTTCAGCGACCAGCATACAGCAAACGGCGTGCACCTTTTTTCCCGGACCATAGCACAGGGTGAGGAAGGGGAAGGATGGGAAGGGGAGAAAAAAAGCCAAACAAAAAAGAACGACCCTCCAACCACCAGAGCGGTAGGAGAATTGCAATAAATTCGATTTCCAGCTGATATGGTGAGGAAAAACCTCGATTGGAAAAACGTAAAAAAGCAATGACCGCCACCATGCACAAAAACACACACATACTCACAGGGTGGTGCATGTTCTTGCACTTCAAACCAAATGAATTCTACAATCAACTTCATTTCAGGACAAAAACAACACATACTCACACAGCTTGCTTGCACCTTAGGAGGGCTGAAAATAGCAGCGGCAGCAATGGCTTGCCCAGGTAGCAGCACACAACCACAGCCCGTGGCTGGGACCGCAGCTTCGAAAAATCAATCCCAACTTCCCCCACACAGCACAGGCTGGGTTTTGCTTCCCACCCAGCCGCAGCAGCAGCAGCATCAGCTCGAGCCGTTCCATTACACACAAACACGGACGGAGCACGGAAGTGAAATGGATCGAAAAGGAGTGCGAAAGAGGGAGTGCAGCAAGGTAAAGCGACAGGTGGTGGCAAGCAACAGGACTCCTCGTCCTCCTAGCCACTGCTCACCCTTCCCCCCCCCCCCGCATCGAAAGGGAGGACGATATTTCAATAACTAAAATTAAAATGTCGTTTCCAGAGAGTTTGTCGGTTTTGCCTAGTTGATGTGCGTGTGAGTATGTGTACCACCATCGTCCTTGGCTGAAAAACTCTCATTCCATAACCACACACACACACACACAGGTACACCCACATGTGTTGATGACGCTGTTGCGCCCGGTCTGTGTGCTGTGAACCTTCAGTCCCACCCGTCATGGTTTCCTTGCTGCGAATGGTCAAACTATCCCGTGGAGGTTAAAACCGAACCGACCCTTTCGAGACAGGGATGGGGGGGTGTGGCATGGGACGCACCAAAAGGAACTCACCCACCCACAACAACGATCAGAGGAATGGAGGAATGGTAGCAGTATTTAGTTGGCGCCTGCATTTCTGCAAACGTAACAGCAGCAGCAAGCCAACACATATTCAATACCCACACATACACACACACAGCCACCTGGGGTCTCTCCTCGAGCTATGTGTCACTTCCGGTGGTGTTTTAGGAAGGGAGGGGGGAGCTGGGGGAACGGACACAAGGATGAATGTGGCTTACCGTTCGTGTTGGATGCCGTCCATCCATTTCCCATTGCCTCCGAACCACCATTTGCGAACAAACAATTGCATACCATTCGGGCGCACAGTCAGCGGACGCGCACAGTGAGGTTTCGGGCAGCATGATTTTGTTACGATCAATCGCACCACACCACCACCACTCCCGCCCTTCTTCTGCCAAACCTTTCTCCAACATTTCGCACACTGCACCTGGTTCCTGGGAGGCTTCCCCGGGCTCCAATCGCCGTGTGATGCCACCATTCCTCCCATCGGCTTTTCAAACTGTGCATCAATTGTTCCAAACACTGTACGTCCTTCGTCTCTCTCTCTCTCTCTATCTGTTGTGTGTGCAAACGCAATTTCCCAATGAAGCATCCGATAACGCACAAATACACCAACACAGAGAGAGAGAGAGTGCATAGTCCAGATTTCCTAATGCAGATAGAATTCAACGAAAAAGCCACCACCCCACCACAATGGCCCGCCTGGCCTGTCCTGTCAGCCAAGGACCTGCCCTGCCAGCGGCTCGGGCTAAACAATGAGGCCGATTTTCAACTAAATTAATAAATAATGCTCGACAAATACTCTTTGACCAGTGCTGGTAGTAGGTAGTGTGAGATGCCAGGGCCCTAGTTGGTGCCTAATAATGCACACGACTGACCGGCCGACCAGTGCACAGCAGCGCGGCCGAACAAACACACATAGTAGGCGGCCCGCCTCCATCGCCACTGCCTACTTCCCCCAGAGGCTGAATGCACTCTCGCTCGCCGGCTGCACTTTATTATGACGCTGCCAATGATATGCTGATTGTGATTGCGCCTTCAGCTTCACTGCAGTTCCACACCAGCCGACATGAACCGTGTGTATGTGTGTCAATGATCCTGTGTGTTTACCATGTTTGTGGGAATGCACTTCAGCCACCAACAAACCAGGGCCACAGCAGAGCCGTGTGCGGTTTCGTATGTACACTTATCTCCATCTCCATCACCCACTCCGAGCGGCCACCAAATCCTTAACCAAAAGCTTCTTCTCGTTCCATCATTTTACGCCCGATAGACCCAGGCTTATCCCTGGGCCAGGGCAGCAACGTAAAGAACAGTTCCTTAAAGGTCATGTCTACCTGTTGTTCGGTTGGATGATTGTCAACCCGCACACCACGAACGACGAACCAGCACCGATGATATCGAACAAATAGATTGCACGAATTAAGTCATACCCAGTAGTCTCGGAGCCTTTTTGTCTGCAAATACGGCCACAACCTATGCTACGGCTGCCTCGCAACGCAATGCTTCGACCGAACAATTGATGCTGTGTGTGGGACGAGCTTTCCAGAGACTGCCTTTCCAGCGCCACTGGCAACTGACCAGTATTTACAAACTATTATTATAATTGCCTGGTCGGGGTGAGCGTGCCCTCCCTTGTGCCGACGAGGGTTTTACATTTTATGCTGGCCAGTGCTTATTTGTTGTGCGCCTCTCATTCCCAGTCTAACCCTAAAGCGTTCCCCTAACCGCCAGCTTTTCCCTTCTCAAAAAAAAAAAAAAACAATTAAAAACTCGCTCGCTATTTTCCACAATAATGCAATGTCTGTAAATGTGCTGTCTTGTATTTCAGCTTCCGAAACTAAATCTAGGTTTCGTGCAATTAATTGCAGTTTGTAGCTGCCGCCTGCCCTCCCGGAGGGCGAGACACGAGCGAAAAGTGCAACTTGTCGGGAAAAACTGAAATCCACCCACCGCCGGAAGGGAAATCGGAGCAAAAACCCTCGCTACCCACAACGCATAACGATTCCTCTTCTCCTGCCCCTAAAAGGGCCCAAATGGTAGATGAATGTTCCGGGAGGAGTGTTGCGCGTTTTGCGAAACACATCAATCTCCTAGCTACAATTAATGAAGCAGAAACATGACGACGACCCCGGCGAGCAATTCAATGCAAAGCCTGTACAACACACCGCAAGCGGCGAACAGCTCCTCCGGTCTGTACATGGTCCGCAACTCACCTAAACTGTACCTTAATTGAAATGAAACTAAACTATGCTGCTGCTGGTACAGAACTTTTTGTTTTGCAAAATTTCTACACCAAACAAAAAAAAGAACCGTTTCAAATAACCGCTACCGGGTGTTCTGAGTAGTTAGGGGAACAAGAGACAGGCAGTCACACACACACCTTGTGCTAATAGGTTTGCTGTCGGTACAGTTAACGTGTTTCACACAAAAACACAAACACACAACCCAGCAAAAGGCTCATTTGATGGCGCCAGAATGACCTGGGTTCGCCTACTTTTTCCACAAACCCCGACTCCAACTGACGCAGACCGGGGTGTGTTTTTGCGGTCAACCCGAAAGTTTTGCATCATATTTCAACAATTTGTTTAATTATCAAAATAATTTCCTAACCAGAAAAGCCTCACACGTTTTCGTTCCCCTCTCATTTGTAGCTGGAGAATAGGGAGGTGTAGAAGGTTGACGGTTGGGAAAAATGGCACAAAACTAAACGCTTGTTCCACAGCAAGCAAGTGTGCACTCTCGGCGTGCTCGAAAGCACACCCATTTGCAGTCGATGGTGCATAATAAATTTGCTAAAAATTATGACACCGGCCTGCCACAGGGGGAGCATTGAACGTGGTAGTGTGCGTTGCTGTGCACTGAAAGAGTACTTCTACAGTGTGTGCGCACAGGCAGAGCATATAAAAAACTGGATAAATTTTCCATATTGAAAAATTAATGACTCAAAACGACATCACCCGGGGAAGAGAGTAGGGTAGGAGAAAACTAGGATGCATGCAACTGCATCGGTTTGAGTGTTTGAGGGCTCTACACACACCACACCTCACACAATTTAAACGCTAGCTTCAAAATCGAAATCCAAATAATGCTAGCCAGAAAGCTAGAGAACTGTGTCCGACTGTTTCCAGCTCTACGGCACGTTGTTTGTTTCCCAAAATTGTTCATCATGTCATAATCCACTTCACTCTTTTTTGGATTGATTCGAGGCCGTTTGGGTGAGGGAAGAGGTACACATATATGTAGTTGAACTAATTTTTCCATCTGCTTGTTCTAGTGATGGGTGAAGTTGGCAAAAATACGGAGTCGACTCCGGAACTGTAAATCCCGACAGGTTTCGAAGGTCCGACCAGCATTATCTGGAGTCATCTGAAGTCATTCGTAGTCGGAGTCACCAGGTGTCAGAGTCATGCAGATTCCGAGTCGTCTGCAGGCCGAGTCGTCCAGAGTCTAGGCCGTCAGGTGTCGTTCGGAGTCGCTCGGGGTCATCCTGAGACGTCGAAAGTCATCCGGAGACGTTCGAAGTCATCCAGAGACCTCCGAATCGAAGTCGTCCAGAGGCGAAGTCGTCCGTAGTCATACGGAATTGAAGTCATCCAAAGTTGGAATAATCCAAAGTCCAAAGTCCAAGGCCGGAATCAGACTCGACCGTAGTCGATCGGAGTCGGCTGAAGTCGACGGGAGTCGGGGTGTCGATCAGTGTCGCGGAAGGAAACGACCGGTGCAAAGATGCTTTCGTGGCTAAGCGCAATTCTATAAAAAAGGGCTGTTTACGAAGTGCACGCGCCAAATAAAAGACGAAAAACAGACTTTACGAAATTAAATGCTGGCCTGATACTGACCAACTCCGGGCGACTTCGACTCCGGACGACTTCGACTCCGGACGACTCGGACTGCTGACGACTCGGACTGGTGACGACTCGGAATCCGGACAACTCGGATTCCGGACAACTCGGATTCCGGACAACTCGGATTCCGGACAACTCGGATTCCGGACAACTCGGATTCCGGATAGCTCCGGATGACTCCGGATGACTCCGGATGACTCCGGATGACTCCGGATGACTCCGGAGGACTCCGGATGAGTCCAGTTAACTCAGACTTCAACTCTAGCCGACTCTGGATGACTCTGGATGACTCCGGATGACTTAGATTCTAAGTCTAGCCGACTCTGGACGACTCTGGACGACTCTGGACGACTCTGGACGACTCTGGACGACTCTGGACGACTCTGGACGACTCTAGCTCACTCTAGTCGACTCTGGACGACTCTGGACGACTCTAGACAACTCTAACTTCAGCCGTAATTAATGCTTCCGATATGTCCAGTGTCGGAATTGGACTAACAATAACTGAAGTAGGATCGAAGTAGTATGTGCTCACTAGAGAGCACATCACTAGGACGTTCCCTCTCACCCGGCATATCTAAAATTATAAAAACAAATCCATTTAATTTGTACCGTACTGCTCTCATCATTAGGAAGTTTTGAGTCGGGGGAGTTGGGGTTTGTGGGACGGTTTCAACAACTAGCCTCCCCCCTCGTCCCGCTTACCCAATGCTGCATTCTGCACCTTCACTTCACCCAGGAGCACAACATTGTTGCACCAAAAACCCCAAACCAAACCTGTGTCCTGCGTGCGTGTGCGTCACTGACTACTCGGTCACTAATAAATCTACCGAACATCAATAGACAAACATTGGTTTAAAAGCGAGGGGGCAGCAGGGTTCTTCTACCACCAACCACGCACAGATGTGCGTGTGACACCTGCGCCCAGCATCAAGCATTAGTGATCCTACGAGTGTGTATGTGTGTGTGTGAGAGCAAGAGAGCCATTTAAAAAGCGACAAGCAAATAAAAACACTAAACCTCGGGATGGCAAAAATAAACAAACACCAACAACGCGGAAACACAAAACCATTTCTAAACTGCAGTCGGAGCGGTGGTGGCGCTCGGTCGCGCGTAAAAAAAGCAAACACCGGAAGTGGCTGTTGCAGCGTGCGCGCGCGCCAGCGAACCCGCTCGCGTGAAAAACTAAACACTTTATCATTGCGCTTTTCCACCGCATTTTCCGCTACGGTTTGTTGCACGGTGGGCTTGTGCTGTGCTTGTTTTTCCCTTCGTTCATCATGCAGGCGCGGTTCAAATATGACCAGTCCTGGTTGCATTTTTTTGTCTGCGCTCGTTTTTTCCCCCTGTTTGCACCATGGAAAATTTATTACTCTCTATAGTGGTCCCGGTGGGGTCCGGAGGGGTGGGTGGGTGATCGGAGAGAGGGAACCGGAACGTGACAGAGTGACAGAAATCAACCGGACCCGGTAGGGAAACGTACGAATGAAAGAGAAGGAGCAGCAATAACGACAACAACAAAAAAACAACATTGTGATTGTGAGTGATAGCGCTAATGATTATAAATTGCACAAACCGTAAACCCCAAGCCTCTCTCCCCCTGCATCTTCTCCCCCTGCAGCTCGTGGTGGGTAAGCGTTTGTTTTCCAGCGGCCACCAACCATTCACGCCCTCCCGCGCTAACAAGACTTGTGTCCGGTCTTGTGTCTGTGTTGCTAATTTCAATTTCCCCGCGTGCTGCGGAAATAAAGGGAGCCACAAAACAAAAATACAAGCAACACCAACTGCGGGGTACACCTTGCGCACGTACCCACTTCCCTCTTTACTAATTTTTCCACTCAATTTTTAATCCTCTACGAACAGTGGCCGCCCATTGTGTTGTGCGTTACAGCGTTCCAAAACAACGACGCGGACGGCACATCATCGCGGACTTCCATCGCGGACTTTCTGTCTTGCCGGTTCCACATTTTCCGCTTATGCGTCGGTCGGTCCCATTCCCAGCTGCTTCCCAAAGGGGTTTTTTGATTTATGTTTGTAAGTGGGATTATTTCACGCCCGCTTCTCGCGTGGCGCCAGGTCACCACCGAAGGCTTTGGATTCACTTACCTCATCGCGGCAGTCGACGTGCACCTTGCCGCTGTCCAACACACGTCTCAGCAGCATCTCGTCACCGCGCACTGCCGCCAGGTGTAGCTGTACGTCCGAAAGGGTTTCTTTCTGCACAAACAAAAAATAAATAAAACAAATACAAACAGAAAAAAATGATTGTTAGACAATGTGAAATAAATGAGCTCAAATATAGAACCTTATATGTGCAAAACGGTACATTAAATTAAGGGAAAGTTGGCAACTCCATTCGATGGAGCAGCCTGGTGGATTATGAGATAAATGTTGAAGTGCATGATGTTTTTTTAAGGTAACCCCACATTCAATCCAAACAAATCCATTATACGTATCGCCTGTTTGAAGTAAAAACCAACTCACCTTCAATTCATCACCTCTTTAGAGAGCAAATAATAATCGTTGGGCATAGTTATTTACAGTTTTTTGTTGTGTTACATACACCCATTGTGTGAGCAAATAATATACCTCCGCGTGGTATACTCCCTATAATTGAGCGACTTTTAAGCAGTTGCTTTACTGGAAAGTTTGTTTTTTTTTTAAAGGGGAGGAAGTATAACATCCCATTCTACGCAAAGCCTGAGCCCACACACTGTTGAAACAAAGAAAAAATCACGACTTGGTAATACTTTGCCACAAGCGAGCTCTAGCAGGTGGCGCGGTATTGGTGATGGGATGCAAGGTGGGGAGGAAAACTGACAAAGAACAAAAAAAAGCAGAGCGACCGAACCGAAGAATTCACCTCGCGTGACCTTTAATTGTAATAGCAAATTAACCTTTGTAATAACATGGAATTATGGTCCCGTGTGTGCGCACACACACTCACACACATAGAAAAGAATACCAACCCATATCGCGCCGGCAACGGCTTTTTAGCGCGCGAAACGAAGCGCGAAAAACTCCTCCCTCCCTTCACCTGCCCCGTGTCACATCAAGCCGACTAGCTAAGTAAACGACGAACCCTTACGACAACACAATAATGCGGGGAGGTTGAGAGCTTACTGAATGCAGCGTTCACGCCACAGAACCAACAGAACAACAGTGAACACACACAAACACACCAACAAAAAAAAGGACCGCTACAAAAACAAACGGACAAGGGTGTGGAAAGCGGATTCGGCAACTTATCGGGACACTCTATACGACGAGACAGAGAAAGCCGGTGAACCGGTGGAGAAGAACCAACAATGGCGACGACCAGCAGTAGAAAGCCACAGGCGACTATGAGCGTGCTTTCGTGGGGTGGTGGTGGGTCGCGAAAGCAAACACATGTGGCCGGCGATAAGTGTTGTGAAGGTGTGGTGCCACCGACCATCCTAAACCTCCTCTTTGTGCTGGTGCACATTGCACAGGGAAGGTAGGAGTTTCGAGAAGAGTATGTTTGCATAGGGGCTAGACAGAAAATGGTTTAAAAAAATGCACTGGTATCTTGCGAAAAATAACAAAAGCGCCTTGGGCATGGTATTTTGATTCGGCGAAAGATCCACACTGACCAAAATGAAGGGGAAAATGCGGGAAAACAGGCAGCAAACAATAATTTAGTGATGATTTACACAAACTAAAATGGCAAAAGTGGAGGGAGAGAGAAAGGTACACAAGACCCACACAGCGACACAAACAGGCATAACGATAATTGCATAAAACTGTACTTACGAACGAGCAAACAACAGCTAATCGGTGAAGTGGGTGAAATGAAGAGGAACAATGGAAGTAACATTGAATAAAACAAAGCCACAATTGAAGCATAGAAAACTTGGAAGGAAAGCCAAAGCGCTTCAAAGCCAATCATCGTTGCCCCACACATCCTGTGTTTGCCTTTGGTTGGGATAAAAAGGGATAGAAAGGTGCCATGAATCGATCACCACCACTAATCCTAAGCTTTAATCTGCTTTTATAGCCACCAGCACCCACCAACCACAACCGCTGTAAAGCTAATAGAGACGACACCGGTAGACGGTTCGATTTGAAACGAAAGAGAGTGTTGTGACAGGTTCGTCGTTGCTTTCCTTCGTTCTTTGCTCTGTGGCTCTTCTTACTTGCTCGAGAATGGCTCGTCTCTATCGTTTTTGCACCCCTTCAAACTCAACAATCGGACACAAACTGGAACGGCATAAAGAGAGAGAGAAATTGTCACAGAACGATGTAAGGCCATTCTCGGTGCTCTCAAGTGCAGACGTTTAACGCAGTGCATTTCACCGGGAAAGGAATGATGACGTTAGCGAAAGACAAGCGTAGACACACACACACTGCTGCATGCATTAAGGATCCGGCACGAGACAAAGGAACATCATTCTCATTGATCATTTATAATGAATAAGAAGAAAAAGGGATAAAATAGAAAAAGAAGCGAACGAATGGAAAGAACTCTGTTGGGAAGTGCGGCGATTGTAGCCACCGTGGATGATGACGAACTGGGAATTCCGTTCGTTCATAAGGACGGCGTTTTTTTGTCTGCTTGCGATTGTGTAACTTCTTGGATAACTAATCATTTCATTATTCAATTTACGCCCCGCTGCAAACTTCTCACGCCCGTCCAGCTGCGAGCGACGGTGCAAATTGACACAAAAGGGTTCAAAACACACACACACAAAGAGAGAGCAGAAAGACGTTCACGTCTAGGGCAGCTAGAGAGCAAGCAAACTTCCTTTTTTTTGGTGGCTTTTTATTACACACAGTCTGTGTGAAAATCTTGAAGCAGAAAGGCAAGAAAAGTGTAACGTTCTTTGCTGAAAGGGCGAGAGAAAACGAGAAACTAAAAACCAAAGATCTACAGTCGCGTCATAGTGGAAGCACACACACACTTAGACCATTTAGAACCCAACCAAGCAAATTCGACGGCCGTAATTAAGCGTAATTGGAAAATACCGAGCACCATCATCATGCAGGGTTTTGTTGTACCGACCTTCGTCTATCCAAGAATTTGCCCACATAGGTTGGCCCACGAAAAAAAAGAAAATAATTCTAAGCTAAGATGAAAAGCAGGTTACCCCACAGGCAAGAAAGTGTGTTGGGAAAAAGAAGAAAAAAACAACAAGAGAAGCTTAACTTCTTAATTCCCAAAAACTGTACAACTAATGAAACCCAGACCGGGCCGATTTGCATACGCTTTCGGCACTTTCGGTACCATTTTACCAAATTATCCCAAGGATTTGACGTGTTTAATTGAAACTGCCCTGCATAGACGTCTGTGCAATCATCGGTCGCATTAAGTAATTTCGGTTGGTTTGGCGGTCTTATTTGGCTCATTCGCGACACCTACAGCGGACTTACTATGACCCATGCAAGCTCCCATTCTTCAATAAAATCAATAAAAACCATTCGCCAAGTTCACCACAAAACAACAAAAGAACGAGTAAAAAAGCACCCACCTGCTAAACGAACCTGACCTAGTAGTACACTGCCAACCAAACAAAGGCAGCACCAGTAGGAGCTGCCTCCAGGTTTGGCTATTAGCATTTTGCTAAGCCCTTTAAGCGCGCCGCACGATTCATTTTCCACCGTAATTCCATCAAGAATGGATGGACTTACAGCGAGCTAAATCCAGGCGCTGCCAGTGACACGCTGGCTACCCTCATCCCTGGCACTACTTTCGATGCTCACCTCTAGGCAAGAAAAACACGCATACACTAAACTAGTGATGGGTAAAGTAGGTAAAAATCCATAGTTGACTCCGATCTGACTCCGAAAATTTCGACCCGGACTCCAGAAGGTATGTCCATCGAGCATTATTCGGAATCTCCCAGAGTCGTCCGAAGTCGTCCGGAGTCGTCCGGAGTCGTCCGGAGTCGTCCGGAGTCGTCCTTAGTCGTTAGTAGTCGTTAGTAGTCGTCCGGAGTCGTCCGGAGTCGTCCGGAGTCGTCCGGAGTCGTCCGGAGTCGTCCGGAGTCGTCCGTAGTCGTCCGTAGTCGTCCGTAGTCGTCCGTAGTCGTCCGTAGTCGTCCGTAGTCGTCCGTAGTCGTCCGTAGTCGTCCCTAGTCGTCCGTAGTCGTCCGTAGTCGTCCGTAGTCGTCCGTAGTCGTCCGTAGTCGTCCGGAATCGTCCGGAGTCGTCCGGAGTCGTCCAGAGTTGTCCAGAGTCGTCCAGAGTCGTCCAGAGTCGTCCATAGTCGTCCATAGTCGTCCGGAGTCGACAGGAGTCAAGCGGAGTCCACCGATGGCATTTCATGTCAAGTTTTTGTTTCGTCTTTTGCGCGTGTAATTGTTAATCAGGTATTTCCTTCTAAGAATAGCGGTTTGAGTTGACCGCAGTCAGCAGTAGTCGGAGTCTGAGATGAAATACCAGACCATAAAAACATTACACCAACCGTCTCCGGCCATCTCCGTCCAACTCAATATGGCCCCAACTCTGAACGGCTTACCAAGACACCGACTCCGGATGACTCCAGGTGACTGCAGACAACTCCGGCCGATTTCGGACGACTCCGGACAACTCCGACTCGAGACAACTCCGACTCCAGACAACTCTGACTCCAGACAACTCCGACTCCAGACAACTCCAACTCCAGACAACTCCGAGTCGGAACGAATCCAACTCCGGACGGAGCTGTTGGTTCGGATTTTGCCGGAGTTAGAAGCAGACTTACAATAGCTGGAAGTCGGATCGGAGTCGTGGGTGCGCTCCATAGAGCACACCACTACACCAAACCATGACAGCAGTCAACCATGACCAGCATCGACACACACCTTGCCCTTCTACTAAGCGCAAAAAGTAAGGTTCCTTTAGCACTTTGCAGAGTGAGAATAAGGTGCCAGCCCCCCCCCCCCCCCACCATGAAGGTGAGGTTTGCTTCACATAGAGTTTAGTCCGGGAGGGCGCCAGCTAGCTAGCCAGCCAAGCCCCGTCAAAGCTCATTCGAAAATCCCATTAGCAGATGAGAAGGTGGAGGAAGAGAGCAGCATACCGGCGCCCAAAGTGCCTTCCAACCGGACGTGCCACGCTAAGGTTCGGCTGACATGCAACGCGCCTGGATGGATGACCTGGAATTCGCAACTGACGAAAGCGCACCGAAAGGGCACACAAACACACACACACACACACACACACACACACACACACACACACACACACACACACACACAATGGATACTTCGCACTAACAGTTATAGAGAGAAAGAGAGAGAGAGAGGGAGAGAAAAGAAACAATAAAACAAGCTCCCATACACCACCACCACCGTCGGTCACGGATACGTCACGTAAGGTGTGACCTGACGACGCTCGACGCCATCTTATTACCGGTTGCCAATCGAATCTGACGTTCTCAAAACCCACCGGCGGGTCGATCGTGTACCCGCGGATGGTTGTACCATAGCGTTCCTTGTCCCCCACGAGCAAGGCGTGACTCGTAGAACACCCCGCCAGCAGCAACAGCGGCAGCTGTCAAAACTCAAGGTAACGAACCATTAACGTTTTCCGGTAGCCCACGACACACACACACAAAGAGGGAACGGTGACGGGGAGCAAGAGCACTTGCAGAAAACCAACCAGCCAACTCAAACGCCCAACTTCCGGACGATAGCACGATCAAGCGTGCCCAAAAAACTGGTAAGCGCCAACGGTTATTCGAGCGGACAAAAGCGAAGAACCTTTTTTGCGTTTTTTTTTTTGTTTTCTTTTTTGTTCAACAAAACTTTCGATCGCAACGAGACAAAACCGGAACAAAGGTGCGATGGAGCACAGGCAGTGGAATATGGTTTGATTTATGGGACACAGGACCCAGACGCACTGA
Source organism: Anopheles arabiensis (assembly GCF_016920715.1). Lineage (NCBI taxonomy): Eukaryota > Metazoa > Arthropoda > Insecta > Diptera > Culicidae > Anopheles > Anopheles arabiensis. The sequence continues at coordinate 32,989,312 of NC_053518.1, forward strand.
GTAACAGCGCACTACAGCGGCTACGGACAATATTGGTGCATTCGGTGCGTTGGTTGGCGCAGTTTGGCGAATATTTAGAGCCCGCTCGTTGTAAAGAGTAAAAGTAAACACACGCCACTGCAAAAACCATCCACCGCACACAAAGCGAAAGAGCTCATTTAGCGCCAGGACAATCGTTTCGGTCTCTTTAAGCGAATGCTGAAAACATTCACAGCACGTTGTGGCACAGTTTGTTGTCCACCTTTGAAGACATCACAAATGTGTATCACCCACGCTCCGTGTGTCTACCAGAGCAGTGAAGGTCTTGCTTCGATGCGTTATACTTTCGCTGTTGCATGCCAATTTGATGCATTGCCCGGAAGACAACTCTCATTTGGCGTACACTTATTAATTGTAACACGCCACCATTTGTTTGCTTGCCATTAAGGTTCGCAGGCAGGCACCAGAAACCAGTCACATTAGCTTAAATGGAGCGTCAACATATTAAAAATATCAACATACTTCCTTCCCCCACGGCGAGCTCAACTTGTGTAACGGAGCCTACCATTAGCCATCAAATTAGAACCACTTCGGTGGTTAATTAGCACTTGGAGAGAAAAACGGAAGCAAACAGTTGTTAAACCAAACACAAAAGGCAGCTGAATTGACGATCGCAATCTGCCGGCGGTGTGCAAAGTTTACGCTTCGGCGAATCCACACCGTGATGCAACCCGTAATGATCACATACCACTCCCCCCATGGGTCTCGCTCGCGTTAGGAACTTCGAAGAGAGAACTGCACCGGGCGATGCAACCCCACGCTGAGACACTTCTTCACTGCTTCATGTGCTTTTTTAGCACGTTTTCATAATTTTTAACGTCCCCCTGGTCCAGAGCGGTCACTACTGTCCCATTTGCTTATGGTTGGAGTCTTCCCTGTCGCGCCACAAATGGTTTAGACTTTGCCAAATGTCGTAAAGGCAACAAAAACCGGCAGCATGTTGGCGGGGCGGAGCGAAATAAAATGGGTGATTATTTACACCAAACGAGACAGAACAAGCGGGCGAGCGTGATACGCCCAGGAAGCGTCCACACCACCAGCTGGCTTGTTCACGATACGATGATGACGATGGCCACTGTTGCGCTCCTGCAAGTGGTGGTGGAGTCATCGCTTTAGCAGCACCGGTAGTTTTATGGCCAATTAATGTCCGATTAATAATCCGACCGCACATACGAGCGAACACGACCCACACAGCCACTGAGCTCCTGCCTCGGTGAATGATTGTGGCCATGAATCACACGATTTGATTGCCATTCCGGCATAGAGTGTGGTTTGGGGGTCGCCTTTTCGTGTTCAAGACTGTGTCACACACAGTGTGTGTGATGATCATCACAATGTGACCGGTGGAAACATTCCGCAACGATGTCATTACTGAGGTTTTTTGAACCCCGTCGTTCGTCGCCGTTACCGGCTGGTATTGATTTCCTCCACACCATCTTTCCATCTTTGGGTCATGTCTTCCACGCAGGACACACACTGTGGACACCAAGTGAAGTGTTGTGAGTGCTGAAGAAGAAAAAAAGAAACTAAACGGGAAAGGTTGATGATGTTGTTTTGAAGCGTACCCGGTTTCCAATTTCCAGCACGCCCGTCGAACGAGCGTCGTAACCGGGCAGCCCGATCCTTAATGTGTGTGTCTCTCGATGTCTCAGACCAACCGCGTCATCCGAGATTGGACAGAATTAAACGCAAGATGACGGGATAAAAGACAAGAAGCGCTTAATAATGAATAAAGAAAAATGTCTATTTTATCGACGCTTGATGATCACTGAAACACGGGAGGAGATTCGCACGGTTCCAGCAAATGGAGGCTGTTCTCTCGGGTCCGGTGTTTTACGATTACTTTTTTTTATTCGAACAATTGGTAACAGCTGATGAGAACATCGTTTATAGAGTCGTCCGGGAGCGACTTCAATCAATTTTGGTGTGTTTTTTTAATGTTTTCGAGGTTATTACCATTGCGCGGATTGATTTTAGTGCTTCAGTCTGTCTAGAGGTTTCAATCATCTGGATATGGTTGTGCGTAGAAGTGAGTGCTTTATTTCCAAAAGCTCATTTCATTTCTTGGAATGAATGGCACCAACTATATTTCTGAAGAACCGGTTGAAACTGGAAGCTTCTCGAAGTTTAGAAAGGTTCAGAAAGACTCACCACCAGATGGCTATCTTTTGATTACCAGCAAATCGATGGCGATGTACCAGAACCGGAATTTCACGGAGGAATGGATTACGAAGCAAGCTCATATTTCTTTTCGATGTGAATCATCAGCAGAAATACATATTCTAGTTGAAAGGTCCCCAGTTGGGATGCTACCTAATTAAGTATCGTTCGCTTGCAGATCTTTTTGATGTTCGGGATTTTATAAACCACTATGGATCTATAGTCAGCTTCTGAATATAGAATCTGTAATATATGCTCGGCTACCAGTTCCTGATCTCTATCTCCAATGTAATGATGTTCTCCACTCAGCTGGATATAGGATCTTGTGTGTGCTTCCCTATCACATCTTCATGACTGGATAAAGCATCTCCATATCAGAAATTCAGCATGTACGTATGCAACAATATCTAGTCGTCCCATGAATACTCTTACAAGTTTCAACTACTAGTTCTACTTCAAAACACAATCTCAGATGTATCTATTGTATGTAATAATTTCTAGACGTCCTTAGAATGCACCTGAAATCTTACAAAGATTATTTACCGCTCAGACATCTACAAAGACTAAGACACAACTCCAAAGCCCTCCAAAACTCTCCCAAAGATGCATCAAAATGAACAGCGAATAAATTTATGGAACAACAAATTGATATAAAACTGCATCGTAACGCCTCCAAACTCCACTGGAAACGGTAAATGTCCCGTCGCTTAATCACAAAAGATCCCATTGCAAAGCTCCCATTGCAAGTCCCACAAACCACTCTTTTGTGCTAAGCGGCAACGTTGCTAAGCGGATTGCAATCGTTAAGACGGTACTGAAGGAACATAAAAAAAGATCCGGATGCGGATTCTCTCGTTGCATATCTGGAGGATGGAGGTATAATCGACTCCTTTCATTTCCATACATCAAACACCCATCAAGCATGTGAAATATTGTTGACCATGACCTGTACCTCTTTCAATGCTCCATCACAAGCCTTCCCTCTCACACCGCATAAAGCACAATGCGCGTCCAAGGAACTGCAACAAACGTCCAGATCGGCCACAAAAAAACCCGTAGCTTGCAAACAAGCAAGGAAGAACGCAAAGATGCTTCTTAGCAGCAAGAAGAGCAACAACAGCGGCGTATCGTTCCAGCATCGCTTACGGGTCAGTCCGGCAGGGATGTGTAGTGAACCATTTTTACGGCGTGCTTTTTCAATAACTGTAGAAAATTTGCTTTTACGATGATAATTCTGTTCGCTTTCGTTTACGATCGCCATAAATAAAGGCATTGGTGGTGGTGCTGCTGCTGCTTCGACATTCGGCCGCAGCTAAAAACATCGTTTGCAGTTGTAGATGAGCAAAACAGTGATCTGCTGTACCCAGAGCTACTCTTCCTTCTCCCTAAACCCATATTGCAAGAAGCTCTACCCCGTCTCTTTATATCCCAAACCCACCCAAAGAAATGGAAGACGAACAGCGCCAGTGCATTCGCTTTCTCATTTGATGATGGTTCATAATTTTAATGCTGATTGAAAAATTGCAAATAAAATATAATCCCATCCGTTCGTGGCGATACGCCCGCCGCCAGTGACAGCGGCAGCAGCAGAAGCAGCAGCAAAAACAGCATGTACCCGACTGCTTAAACAGAAGAGAGAGGGAAAAAACACACAGCAACAAGAAACGAACCTCTCAACGAGCGGAAGCAGCCTATTGCGTTTGCTGTATTGCCCCGGGAGGGTATGCAACCGTTTTTACACACATCCATCGCATACGATCGGCAGCAGCAGCTCATCAAGACGACCGTTCTTTTTTGTTTGCCATCGTTACAAAGTCAAGTCGGAAGGTTTAACGTTGTTGACGGTAACACTACGCGCCCGTCCCACACCCAACAAACGGACCAAAGTGGATTTGAAAACTGACAAACAACGTCAAACAGTACGTACGGTTTTTGTACGTAAACTCTTCCCAGAAGGCAATCCATCCACCTTTTTTAGGTACTATGCTAATACATTTTGCCCTTCACATCTCCTGTTTTTTACAAAGAAGCTCGCACGAAGATGGAGAAAACCCCGGTAACGGCGGGTGTGTGTGTGTGTGTGTTAAAGTATCCTCTAATGCACTTCTTTTCGATTAGCGTAATGCACTACAAAACGTAAAGCTGCATCAGCATCATATCAGCCAGTTCCATGGTTCGCCCGTCCGGACGGCCGCCGCCAGTTGCTCGACCGAAGAAAATCCACATTTAAATCCGTTTCCTCAGCCGATTAGCCGAGGAAAAGAGATCAGCACAATAATCTCCCGTATCTCTGTCTGCAAGTCTGCAGCACACTCTGTCAGATGTCGCCTCAACAGAGAGACACTTTACATTTGGAGCTAAAGAGACGAGAACGAGTCGTTCATCGTCGTGCGACGATTGCTTTTTTTCCACAAAATTTATATTTTTTTTTCTTCCCATCCTACGTTTTCCACACTTTTACCACGCGTGTCTGCTGCTGGAGGAGGGTGAATATTAAAAGTTTTGCTTCCGTTTCGGTCGCAGAAGACACCGAGAGTCGCAAGTGTACCGAGTAGCAAATTTAAATTGACATCACAAACATCACAGTTCCTGCGCTGTGATGGTAGATCTTTCCAGAAATCATCCTCCCGGGGAGCAGCACTTATGCAAACTGCTGTGCGCTAAACGTAACCAACTAGTCAGCCAGCCCACACCGGGCAAGTCGCCCACAGGAAGCGGAAACGCCCGTACGAAAGGGCCTCGTCGTGCCGCCGAGTCTTGTGTCGTCGCCGGTAGAATGAAACCACTTTTACCAGCGGACTTGGCGGAGTGCAGCGAAGCGTAAGCAATGTCTACTATTTCCTTGAGGTTGTTACGATCGCTACACCATCGCCGTCGTTTGGGGTTTCAGCGCAAAATTCACTACCTCAAACTAAACTCTGTAACATTTTTGCATACCGTTTGAGGATAATGTTTCATTGCGAGAGATGATGGCGCCCTCTGCTTACCGCCATGGTGCACTTTTTCGTACGGAAATTATGTGCGTGTGTGTGTTGTTCAACAACATCTCATCTCTTTAATGGTTGTCTACGCTCCGAGAAGTTTGATAAAGAGTTAATGCTATTTTTAATTACATGTGAAAATATCCGTAAAGAAAACCTTTTCCCTTTGCACCAGCTACCCGTTCGTTGGGTGGAAGTAACATTGCATGCAGCGCGTTATCAAACGTATTAATTAAAAGCCTCACATACTTCAAAGCTAGGTTTAACAGTTTACATTTTCTTATCCGAATTTTGCTTCATGTACTAGAAGCTTTGTCGGTACTCGGTGCCTGTTGAAAACTAATCAAAACTTTAACATTCTTTCGGCACTACAAAGAAGGCGGTATCGTTTAATAAACCGCTCCATGAGGTACTATGCTTGCTGTAGAAAATTTTTGCTATAAAAGCAAAGCTTTGCACCAACTGCTTCATCAGAAAACTCGGTTTTTGTAGACCAGCAGCACACCAACCACCATTCGCATTCAGCATGAAGTTTACAATCGTTCTGGTCGTTGCATTTGCAATCCTAGCATTCGGTAAGTAAAGCATCAAAGCCACTTTCCCCTACTCTTTCTATCCCTTACTCTCCTTGTCTCTCTCTCTGCTAGCGACCACACCTAGTGCAGCAAATGAGAGCAAGCTCAAATCGGCCACACATTTAATGGACCATCTTGTGAAGGCGCCCATTGTCAGCGACCTTCTGAAGAGCCTCGCCGACCATATCAATCACAAGGCGGCTGAGGGTGCTGCTGCTAAGGATACGACGACCCCTGCACCACCGGCATAATGGCGATGATGCGATTGATTCACACCAAGCAACCTTTGAACGGCTTCGAATGATACGGTATAAATATACAAAAAATCCACTGAGCATGCTTCAAACATTCCTTATCTATTTTTTCTCAAATTTTTTTTTCTGAGATGCCTAAAACGAAAGAAATGTGTTTAATGATCATGATATCCTTACTGCGCCGCGTATGCTTACCGTTCATTTTCGCTCGATTAAACACCATTCCTAGAAAGAGGGACGTTTTTCCTGCGGGTCCTTCACACGGCGTCCCATGGTCAGCGGATAGTCATTAAAAACAAGACCATCCCACAGTATCCCACCGTGCGACGACGCTGTCAGGCGGCGATTGATACATTTTCGACCCCCGATAAGCCTAGCACACAACGCCGCTTTGGGAAGCCCTGTAGGGTAGCCCCACGGTGAGCGACAGAATGCCCTGAATGCCCTGGGCTGCTGATTAGCTCGCCGACCGTACGCGAAATGAAGATTAATTACCCACTGCTTAGTCGCAACAGTGACGGATGTAATATGCTATCACTCCCACCATGTCACGTTGGGTTTCATTAGTGCGATGGTTCTGGGAAGCCCATTTGTGCGCGGCTCGGCAATATCCTTGCTCGCAATTTCGAGCAGGGGCGAGCTCAAACTCAAAAGCAGAACGCTTCACGGCGCACAGATGAATGTTAAATGATCCGTTAAAAATTTAAAATACTTTTCTACCATCGCTCTCGTTCACTGGCTCTGCATTCGAAGCTCTCTAGGATCATCGGTACGTGTGAAGTGTGTCGACTATGTGTGGAAGTTCCCAGGGTACGATGGAGCAGCAGAATGTAGGACATCATCTCGGAGTGCGGCAAACGGCAACAAGCTTTTGAAGGACTCCCGCAAAGCATTAGCAAAGATGACAAACTCCGCCCAAGCACAAAGACAGTAGTAGTGCGCCACATAATGGATAGCGCCCAAACGGGAAGCGCCGCGCGTGTATGTCTTATGCATAAGGCGTTGGGATTTAACGAACAAAAACGGGGACAAAAAATAAGCGGAGCACTACCCACGCTGCTTCACCTACCTCAACCGAAAACATCATTCATTTTCACTAATCCCTGTGTTAATACCCGAACGAGTTCTTACTGTTCGTTGACGATGTTTTTTTTTTAAAATCTACCATCTCGCATGAGTTACAATTATTAATTGAGTGCTCTCGAATAAGCTTTCTGGCGATTGGTACACTGAGCAGGGATAAGGGAATGAACATGTGCTTTAAAGACAGCCATTGTTTCCAGTTTTGAACCGAAATGACACATCAGAAGAGTTCAATATTAATATTGTCTAAAATAAAAATTGAAATTACCAAAAGAAACACTGCCAGTAATGACCCAAAAAAGCAAATTGACAATTAAAACTGTACAAATGTTTTGCAAATTGCATCGATTTAGGCGTTTTCGTACAAATGATGTTCATCTCATGCCAAGCAGAAAAGAAATTGAAAATTGAACTAAATCCCAGAATCATACAGTCATATTTTAGCTGAACAGTGAAGCTTCCTAGAACATACATAAATAGAAGCATAAATAACAATACTTTAATTAAATCCGAAAGCTCGAAATTCTAACTAATTTTTCTTAAAATCAACCCTTTCATTAGCGCTTCATTAGACCAGCATCATTGCGCTTCCCCTTCCCATCAAGTGGTAGAAATAATTCATCGAAATTGGAAAATAATGAACTTTTCCCTCGCCCTCATCACCATCATCATCATCCATATCGAACCGCGCGAGAAGCAAACGATCGCGGCCGGCGCTCCTGGCGCAGCAAAACTGAGCTGAAAATCAAAACGATAAGCAAAACCAATATCCCAGCACCACCATTTGAATTTGTTAGCGCAAGCATCAGTGATTATCACATCATCACCGCCACACATCTTTCACATTGAAAGCATATCGGCGAATACGAGGGGGGGCTTACTCTTTTTCTTCACCCGTTTTTTCTGTCCGCCGATCGGTCAATGAGCCACTGGTACAATGGTGAGCTCCCACCGGTACATCTTTCTTTCCTCCGTAGTGTTCGCGCGCTCGCTCTCTCTCTCTCTTTCTCTCTGTCGGTGGAAAAGAATCAATTTTCCCAATCTCACCCACCACGCCAGAAGCCCGAATGACGATGAAGATGATGATGGTTTTGGCTTGTGGGTGGAAAATTTGCACTTTCACCTTTTTCCAGCTTTCCGAGACACGATAAGCTGCACACAAACACCCCCCGCTGTACCACTCCTTCTCCCGCTTTGCTTCTGTAAACAGTTGATTCTTTCTTTCGTGCTCTCTTCGCCTCCCTAAAAAGAAGGCGCAGAGAGATAAGTGAAATTGCTGAATCGTTTGGCTTTTCCCGTTTTCCCCGTCTGTTCAATTGAATGTACCGGCAGGCACCGCTTTTACCCATTTACGTATTTTTTTGTGTGTGCTTCTGTTTGTTTGTTTTGTTTTGTTTTGTTGCCGGTTTGTGTTTTGTTTTTACTTCAGACGTCATCAGACATCCACAGAAATCAACCATACATTCCTTTACGTTGCGCCACCGAGAAGCAAGAACAGCGAACGATTGAGAGGAGAACTGCATCTTTTTTTTTGCACTTCTGGCACCCCGGGACAATGCCAATGCCATCGGGCACGCCGCACTGCAGCAATGAATTGATGTTTTGCTTGCCAATGGCTTTCATTTTTGCCTATTTTTTTCGGTGTAGCCATTCATTTTGCAGGAGGTGCGGAAAGCGAATGGAAAATGTTCAGTGTTGAGAAAAATAAATCCCCCAAAAACCAGAAATTTACTCCCAGCGCAAATGGTCTGGTACCAGAACCACCACCCATCACGAGGCGTTCTATTATTTCTTCATTCTCCCATTCCAATTTGTGCACTTTTCTTGTTTTTTTCAATTCTTTTCCTTTTGCTTTTGCTAAATATGCCTTCTGAACCTCGCCGTAGACGGGGGTTCGTTTGCGATAGTTTTGTTTTTACTTTTAAACGGTTTCAGTACGGATTGCATATTATCACAATCAAACACAGTATCAGCGTGGTATTTTTCTCGCACACCACCCGCCCTAGACTACCGCACCAGCTCCACACACTTAAATGGGCGATAATTGTCGTTGGAAGGTGGCACAGCACGAAGAGTTGCCTTTCTTACTTGTATGCAGTCTGTTCTTTTTTTACTGTGCACCACCGTACTATTCGTTCCAATTCGTTCCAGCTACGGTTTCGTTACGGGGTTTTTTTTTGTGGAGGAATGGATTTTTGCCCTTTTTTCACCCCATTCTTTAGAGCATTTTTCCTCACGTTGACCGGGCGAAACGGATTTTGAAGAGGGCGGAAAATCAGATGCACAGCCGGAACGGCCACGATAGAAAACGAATGAGGTGTACGATTTGAAGAGTCAATGCTTTTTTGTGTACTCCCTCCTCCTCCTTTCGCTTTTCAGGTCAAACGTTCCCGCGTACAGTAAACGGCGATAACATAATTATAGCCAATTTGTATTGTGGATTTTTTTCTTCTTCTGCCTTGTTGTTACTTGCAAGAAAGATAACAATCAATTTTAGTACGATGGGAATTATAATTAATTGTTGGAATGATTGGTCTCGTTGTGGATTTTTTACTTTCAAACGGCCTAGCTGCATGCAATGCGCCTAAATGTAGGCAATAACAATTACAAAGGCATTGCGGTGCAAACAAAAACAAGCAGTGTAGAAAGGAAAAGGGAGATGCAGTTTTGCCCCCGTCTGCTCTTTGCCCCTATGAAAGCAAGTAGACCCACACACACACATACATACATACAAAACCACCACTCTTGCAAGGCAAATCGTATAATACTGTTCCGTGCGGCTATCTCGTTGCGCCTTTTTGAACTTGGTTGCACCCGCCGATTCGAACGATTCTTCACGCTTGAGGCTTGGGAGTTTTTTTTTCTTTCTTTTCCTATTTTCGCGCACCATTTGTGCATTTTGCTTTTTTGGTGTGATTGCCCCGAGGGAGCCAATCATTGTGCACCAGCAGGTGGGTGAACGTGGTGGTATCGGTACATCTTTTTTTTCTATTTCTCTCTCTTAGCAATTAGAAGAGCACGTGTGGCGAGAAGGTTGTGAGGAAACCACTGCACAAACACCTACACGTACGTACGGTAATGAAGAAGGCCACCAGCAAACCGAAAAGCGAAGCGGGTGTAGAACATTAACATGAAAAGCGAAAATTTTACCCTAGAGGGGGTGGGTTGCGGTTAAGTTGCAAAGTGCAGTGCCGCTGCACAAAATCGTGGTGTGAAAGCAAAAAAAGAAAAAGAAGTTCCCCACACTCAGCGCACCGTATGGCGTTGCGAAACTTCAAACCCCGGTCGCGCCACGCAGGAAAGGAGCGAAGGCATAGCTAAATCGATGGAAAGAAATTATCGCTCGTAGAAAGTGAATTTGAGCGTAACGTTTCAATGTTTTGTTGGTTTGTCCTCAGCACCTCAGCACACACACACACAGCCAATCCTGCCAACGACTAGGTTGGGTGCAAAGAAGTTTTTTTGTGATATTTTTCCCCCCATTTATTCGCAGTTCGTGGTGATCGCGCCTGAAAGTAGACTCGCTCCGCAGCCGTTTCGCGCTCAAACATGGACCTTTGGCATGCGAACAACGAAGTAGCATGTAGCCGTCAGCTATAAACATGCATCCCCCTTCTTTCTGTGACTTTGTTACCATTTTACCTTTGTGTGTGTATGTGTGAGTGTTTGTGTAGTGCTGCTAGCACGTCACACTTTCGCATGTTTTCGCGCAGTTAGCATTTGAATGGGTTTTTGGTGGTAACACGTGGCACCACACCTTGCTTTTCCCCGTTTCCCACGGCGTACTTTCGTACACCTTCGAGATGCACCAATTAGGAAAACATTACTGATAGGATTTTTACCACGTGTACAGAGGAACCTGAGGTACACGAGAACGTGGTTCCGTTTTACGAGGCATAGTTTAATGTTTCTTTTAATTAAAACCCTTGTTAAAGCTGTTTGAAAATATAAATTGGTTATAGTTTTGTTTAATTACAGTTTCAATCAACTATTTTAGTATGTTCAACGTTAGAAAAATTCTAGAGAATTGGTTGAACATTATATTTCAATGATCTACCAACAACAATTATTTCTCAAAAAAGGAAAAGTAATTTGCAAGCAAATTAATCTTTAACTGCAACAAAACACGCCTAAAGGTAGGCAATACGCATTGCTGCTTTTATTTTTTAGGGCTTAAAAAGCTCAATTTAAAGTACTGTTTGTTCAAATGGATAAAATAGATAAAAGAACATTATTTCACAATAATCTGTTTATTTTATATAAAAGGAAAACAAACTCACCAAATCAAACAAAGTATTGCAAATTCATACCATACATACATAACAGCCCATAAACGCAGTAGAAAAGCACTTGACACACTATGCGCTTCACAATTAATTAAACAAAACTCCAAAATGTATGCAATGTGCAAAGCAAAAGCAACCTTTTCAGCGCTAATTAAATCATTTTCATCACTTACTAACTTCATCGGGCAGAGATCAAACCCAAAGCCCCAAACTGACCATCCCCCCTTCCCTTCTTTCCATCCGCTACAGCCCCCCCCCTCTCCCCCTCCTATCATACAATCAATAAAATATGATGAATATGCTCCATTGAAAAGATACACATCATAATCAATTTACACGCCGCCCCCGTGCGCGGACCCCATTATGCCCCAAAACCAGTACACTTTACACCACACTGCTGTAGTACACTTTCTTAAGCACGCCAAAAACCCCCCGACCAAAACACAGGCACCCATTACAGCCCCGGCCAGATGCGCCCACGAGCGGTCGCGCCCGTTGTTTAATGAAACTATTGCAATATGCACACAATTGCACACCGGGCGCGGATGATCATCGGCAACAGATTATTTTCCAATTAAACCAGGCCGAGCCCAACAACTTTATTGCACAAAGGAGTGGTGCCGGTGGCCGAGATAAATCTTTGACGGATCCTTCTCCACACAGCCAAACACGTGGCGGAAAACATTGCACGCATTAGCATATTAAACGAAACGGACAGCAACACCTCCGGTGAGTGTGCCGGTGGTTCCGATCGCTTGACGCAATTACAGCTTCTACATCTTGCTTCCCAGGCGAATCCCGAAATGGTCACTTCAAAAGCCCCGCATCTTGATCCCCGTGGCACTCACGTGTGCGCTCGCTTTTCTCAGAATCTTTCGAGCGGAAATAAATAAAACTAGCATCGGTATTTTATCGTCACCCAGCACACAATCGGATGCCTCAGGAAGCATCATTTCTTCAAAATTTAGCACAAAATTTATGGGTCATTTCCTCACTCCTACGAAGACGACCGACCCGACCGAATGCGCGAGCGTTCTGGAGATCTCTTCACTCATCTGGCTTTTCCGCCTGTTACCGCACGATTTATAGTGAGTAAGCCGCCGGGGAAGGAAAAAACAAAGTCATAAAGTTTCTCTATAGCGACACACACACACACGGACACGGACACTTCATGTGTGCTTTGCGTCGGTCAAGAAAGGATTTTTATTTGCCATCCCCCCCTCCAGCTTTTTATTGTATTATTATCAGTTAACTTTCACTTTATGGCCATTTCCGGGGGTGGAGGGGTCTCCGCTGGCTCGCCCGTATAGTGGGACTGGTCGCCGGACACTCGCACAAAGGGACGACGTGTTTATCGGTTTGTCGTCATCGGGCGAAGGCGAACGACTTTTCCATTTGTCTCACGAGAAGAGTTAAAGCTCCTACCCACAATTCTCTTCGCCCGTCTGCCATGGGAAAATCCTGAATGATGCCCTTTTTTGTGTGTTAAGCTTTTGCCTTCTTCGAACTGCTCTCTCTCTCTCTAAGCATAAAGATCTAGGTCATTGTTGGGTGGGTCGTAGTAGTATGGAGGTCTGCTGTGGTGAAAAGTGAGACCACACACACACACATGTTCTCGAAAGCTCCGGCAACAAAGCATATTTTCCTTGCTCGTGTGTAACGCACTCTAACCACGTGCCAACGAAACGGTGGTTGGTCGGTCGCTTGTCGTCCGGTCGGGCAGGGATCTTCTTTCATTTTACTGCTCCTACTCACTTACACACCCCAAACAAGCACACATCCCACCATCATAATGTCCATTGTTATACTTCCTGCTTGAGAAGCTAATGCCGATTTCCTTTTGAGCGCATTGAAAGGCACTGGGAAAACCCACGCCACCCAACGTGTGTGTGTGTGTGGGTTGGAAGACGGAGATCGCACACTGCACACCACTCTCATATGCATACAATTTATGGGCTTTTCCCGAGTTTAACTTTTACGTCTCTGCCGCCTTTGCACTGGCAGCAAAGAGATCCTCCTCCAAGTCTAAGGGTTTTTTTACATTTTATTTCCACACACACACACGAAAAACTGTAACAAACCACGAACCTTTAAATCCGGCCACCATTGGGAGCGGGGGGAAAAGTTCTTCGCCCCAAACTTCCCCCCTCTTTGATAGATCTGATTTTATGCTCCAGTCGAGTTGCCGAGAAAACGGCGACCACCACACACGAATAAAAGGTCCCAAACCCGCCCCCAAAGGACCCGAACCCGGAGCGTGGGGTAGGCAAACGACGCTTCTTCCTCTTGCAACAGAGGAAAGGCTCGGCACCGGCCGGCACAAACTTATGCCACCGTTTCCGCCCAAACCCGACCGTGATTTACTGTCCGAATGGCTTATGATTCAAACGATCGAATCATGTCTCCACTTTTATCATCTCTCCGCCGACCAACGTTCTCTCCCACCCCATCCCCCCCTTAGACTGATCTCGTTTAAGCATCCCCGACGTGTTCAAGCATCCGAAAAACCCGACCCCGAAAGAAGAAAAATGTTTGCCATTTCACTGCCACGGCTTCTTGCACGGTTTCCCCGTCGTCAGACCAGGATGTCTTGGAGGATATGGCCTCCGTTTTCTTCCATTTTTGCTGGCCTGTTCTCTAGGACAAACGACGCCAAAACCCCGTACAGAACTACAACAACTACACACACATTCGCGAATGAGTGAAAGTGAAACAAAACCGTCGCGCAACGGCTTAGTCATGGCGCTCAGTCTGCCTTTGCTGGCATGAAACGCCGACAGATTAAAATTAAACGGGAATTATCTGCTCATAACTTATCCGCCCCATTGGGGGGGAGGAGAGGAGACCTGAGGGAAGGGTTGTTCCACGAGATATCCGGTTCCGAGGGGACGGAACGACGGGAATCGAGTGCACCGCAGCTTTCCCAAAGCGTCTCGCGACGTGCGGCGGAGAGAGATATAGTATAGTTTCCTTAGCGGAGAGGTCTTTGTTTTCTCTGTGTGGCCCAAACCACAGCCACAGCCAAAAGCCATCGACTAGCCTAGAAACCTTGACTGTCTTCGTCTTGTCAAGCAGGGGGAGGGGGGGAGAGGCGTACCGGCGAGTTTGCTGGGCGGAAAAGCGCAGCGAGCAGGAAAAGCGATTCGCATAAATCTTGTCCCTTCCTTCCCGTTCTTGCTTGCTTCCTCTTCTTCCTTGCTCCCAGCCTTGCGCCCCCTTCATTACACTATCTGCCCCACACATTCTCATTCTCGCACACCCATATTCGGGGAGTTCCGGGTGCTTCGCAGCCGATCGATTCCGGCCGGAGCGCGAGCGAAAGGAAATCGGAACAGAAGCTTCCCCACACACACACACACACCGAGCCGGACTGCAAGGGGCCGTGAAATTATACCATCACCAAACAGACAGCTTCCGTTCTCCCTTCCCCTTTGTTGCGGTACCCCCCAATTTAGTCGGCCCAAAATGGCCATCCCTTCTTAGAGCGCCATCCATTTGCAAGCACGCGAAATCCAAAGCACGCGTATCCTTACACACCATTCTCTTGCTCTCTTTGTGTCTCTCTGTGTGTGTGTGTGTCTCTATTGCGTTTGGTTTGTTTGCGTTGCAAATAGTTACCCTGGCCTACACACCCTTATCTGCTCCCGGGAACGGAAATAGCTCGTATGTACACCCGCCGCCGGTCTAAGTGTTCCGTTTTGGTCATCCTTTTCTTTCTTTTTTTCAACTCAAACATCAACTACTATTCCCCCTTAACTACCAATCGTCTCCAATTCCGGCGGACATGCCGAAACTCTGTGTGTGTGTGTGTCTGTGTGTTTTGTGACTGCAATCGTAAAAAAGCGATCTCCTACGAAAGAGAACGAGATAAGAACTAGAACACTCCAAACAATTGTACCCTTAAAACAGATAAAAGCGAAGAGAGAGAGAGAGCAAGAGGTCAAATAAAAACAAAAGACCGTACACTACACAGACTACTACTACTTGCTGCTAACTGGTCATCATCATCGCTGGTGTGGCGGAGGGTGCGGCGAAGAGAAGAGAGACCTGATGGCCACTTCCAGCACCGTTCGCCGTTTTGGTGGTGGTACACGTCGTTGCTGCAACTTGAAAAACACAGTTCATTATGCTTGGCCATTTTTCCAACTTCCACTTCTTTCCAGGGGCGTCTGGGACGGATTTACGAAAACGCATTGAGCCCCCGTCGTTGAAGGTAGAGGAGTGGAGACGCGTACCCATCAATTTCGTCCGCCAGACAGTGTGTTGTAGTGCCCCGCCGCGGAAGCTGCTGAAACGGTCAGTGATGGATGTAACTACCGGGAGAAAGAGGGTCCGAGTTTGGAAGAATGACAGTATGTCCACCCCACCCCGCGAAGCACACGAACTACAAGAGAATCCAATTTTTTCCTCCAGCCCAGCCTTTCCTTTATAAATCTTTCACAATCGTTAGAGCGCGATGCAATAAGCGTTGTGCGATGAAAAGCCCCCATTGGCGTAGGGTCACTCTCAATGCTGTTGTCTGAACAGAAACGGCACGCACACACACACACACACCAATAGAAGCCGTAAAAATCCTTCCAGAGCGCAAAAAACAGGCTATAGTTTTTCTTTCTCCAATTTTTTCTGCACTTTTCCGCTGTCGTCCCAATTCTTCAGTCGAGAGTGCTCGGAACGAGTGCTCGAGAACGAAAGCACCACTCGAACGGAACCGGACCGGAGACCAGAGCAGCCGTTCTTGAGCTACTACCAGCGAGACTCCCCAACCCACACCAGGATTTCAAAGATTCGGTCTAGGAACAGACGAGCACGAGCACGCTCCGTTTTAATGCCCAGCGGGTCTATTTGCATTTGAAGGCCCCATCTCCAAAAGAAAAATCCCAGCAAACACAGCCACCACCGTGGAGGAGAAACAGAATTGTTGGGGGCAGTGTTTTGACTGGGGCAGTAATTTCGGTTGTGGACGGCAACTCCCAGACTGAAGAGACCCAGAGCAAGGTGAAAAGAACTGTTTGCCGCGGCACAACTTTTCGCTGCCGAAATCTTTTCCTCAGAAAACCTCCATCAGACACACAGCCGTGCTTTCGCGGTTTTGTAACACAATTAATGACGCTTCGTCCTTCTCCTTACAGAACAACGCCACCAAAAGCTACCAAGATATCTCGCACGCCAATGTACCGCAGCAAACTGGCCTCAGGGGTCGCACGCAGGGTAGGAATCTCGCTCGAATTAGTTGACGCAGCAAAAACCAGGATGTAAAATTCTTGGAGCGCTGAATCGCAACAGCTGTCGCCCCGCAGTAGCCGTTTCGGGACTTGTTTGCACCGCGCGAGACAGCGCGGTCTATTAAAAATGCAACATCTTCAAAAACTCACAGTTTTATAGTTGGCCGGAGTTTCGCGGCAAGAAATTGGGGAGCCGTTTTTGGAAGGGAGTGTATCGAGCTGTCGGGATGTTTCTTGCAAGAACTGTCACTTAGTTCCTTGCTTCCTTGCAACCAATTCCAGGAGATATTACGAGACATTCATCCGCTTTCTTCCCGCATGACAATGTTACAACACGCCCTAAGACACGATGTTCCGAATCCAAATAGATCCTTTATCGTGTACGCTTCTAATCTCCATCCTCCTCCTTCAGCTAAGCCAAAACGACACAAATTTGGAGTTCGATTGGAATTTTCGTGGCAAAGGCATCGCATTAATGTTGCACACCTCCTCTTTCCCGCAAGACAATTTTCCGACTGTCAATTTAGCGAATTAGTGCTGTGTGTTTGCACCGGTTGCACCGGCGGGAGTAGCTGCATGCAAGAAGCGCAAGCATGTAAACCAGCACACAGCTCACCGCCGGGCGTTAACATGCCCCCGGTACGTAGTACACGGTAAACACGGCAAGCTGATGTATAATTCACTGCACTGTCACCGATGGGACTGTCGTCGGCCGATTTACGGAAGCAGCAGCAAAAGAACTCTTGCCCAGTTCCGCCTGGTTCGCGCATTAGGGAAGTGGCCCCCGATGCCGCTCTCCCGAAAAAGCATTATCCCCTCTGGCATATGAGGCGTCATTTACAGTAACTGTTTGAGTGCTAGGTTTGCGGGGATTCGATCCATTAGAACAGACCTTCTTCTTCTTCTTCTTCTTCTGCTCCAGGACGCAACAGCACACACCCGGGTATAGACGGGAAGAGTTTTACGACCGAAAGATAATCCATGCACGACAAAGAAGCCAACCGTCAAGCCATCAATCTCCATCTCCATCATCCAGCGGGCAGCTCTTCAACGCAACGAACAGACTGGGGCGTCCGAGAGTACATCATAAAAATCGCAACATAATCCGGACAGTGAGCAAAAACACCCCCAACCTGCTAGTGTAAGAGACCAGCAGTACGAGGCGGGCATTGGAGACTGCTGAAACAACGCACCATCGTTTTTTGGTAGGATCTGAGTGAAGGGAGAATGAACCAAAAAACGACGAGACATTAATCGATAGAGCAAGAAATATCCGGCAGCACACCATCAACAATATTACGCCCTCCCTCACGTTACGGCCTGTACGAAGAACTCGGAATGCTCAAAAATCCGTCCCATCAGGTACTGCTGGACTTTGTCAAGCGTGACCCTGGCTGGATGTTTCGGTGCTGACCCGGCCATGTAATTCTAGGGTGCTGCGTAATCTGAGCCTAATTGACTGGACTCCTCCGTTTGTTCGGGTCCCTTTTTTCAAATCCCCATCGTATAGGGAGGAGTTCGTTTTTTGTTCCAGTCTCTTGTTCAAGTTAACACATTCTCATCTCCCATCTCCCCCCGATTATTACCCGGCCCAAACTATGGTTGCTCTGGCCACCAGTGATGATGTCGGAGTAATATCGCCCTGATACGATGTAACGTTTTGAAGTTGCTTTCCGGACATGATTCGCAACAGCGTTATGATGTCCAACAGCCTGGAAAGCCGGGAGATTCGCTATTCAAAATCAAACCAGTAAAACGAATATCTTCACACACAGACACAGAGACAGAGACACACAGAGTCGTACAGGGTACTAGGCAGCAAATTAACACCATGTCCAATTCCTGCAGGCAGACGGCAGGCCGGCTTCGCCGGTAGACAGCAGGCCGCAAATGAGTTTCCGCCAATATTTGCACAGGATGATGTGTCCGTTGTCGTCATCGCGACATTTCCCACATATGCGTTGTTCGGCAGGGCTGGGCATGACCGGAAGTTCGTTTGCTTTGCCTTCATCTCCCCCCAAAAAAACCCCTAGAGCAACGAAAGCAACAAAAAAGCACCAAGCACTCGCCGTCAAATTTCCGATGCCAATCATCCACACTACTCTGGTGGGATAGGGAGACGGGAGGGGGAAGCCAAAACCTCCCCCCACCGGGCAGGGAACGGGTGTGCGACTACAAGTGTTAATAAATTCCTGTCCAAATATCAATAGACGACCCGAAATCGACGGTGGTCAAACGCGCGAGCCTCCCGAGTCTGCCTGTGGGAAATCGCTTTCCGTCATTGGGCGCCGCCATGACCGACCGATTTGCCGATCGCCGTTGGGTACAAGTACATAGGCACACAACAACAACAAAAAAACTGGGTCACCTCAGTTCGGTGTCCCCGTGGCCCAAAGCGCGCTCAAACGCGCTGTACGGCTGGGCCAGGCCTGATCATAACGGATTATCGGGCCGTCCGTCGGTCCGTCGGTCTGTTGGGCCGGTTAAACGGTTTCGCAAACGGTGTCGCAGGGATCAAATCTCGCTCACCTGTCCACCAGCCCCCCCCCCCCCCCACAAACCGTTTTGTATCATCCATGCAATTGCAACCCGTCCCGTATGACACGAGCTCGCGCCTGCAATGTGTGCTCACACACAGGCAGGCCCCACATTCTCCGGATTGCTTCTCGGGCAGAGCAAGAAGATGAAAAAACAAACGCTCAATCCACACACACACACACCACCCGGAAGGGAGAGGAAGCTAATCGCGAACAAACGCACCATAAACTGGCAATAAACTTGCCTCCTATCCACACAGCCCCGCACTATCGTAGCTACCCCAAGGGCTCGGCACATTATTTCCCCTTTTTCTTGTGTGCATCTGGTGTGCATCGTCGGGCGCGCTGCACGCTGCAGTTGGCAGACGGACATTCTGCTTAGACCGACCAAGTGCGGGCGTGTGTGTGTGTGTGTGCAATGGAATGGAAACTGAAATGTAGCGTTTGTGCCATCGAAAGCCTAGAACTGCGAGGAGGAAAACCCGCAGCGTTCCAGAGTTCTACACATCGCCGCGTCGGAAGTGGTCCTCGCGTGATCATCGGCCACCCCTCCCCCTCGGCACATGAGCACATCCGAGACTACTATTACTGCAAACTCACGGCGCGGAGATTCTAGCCCCGTTCCAGAGCACACGCCTCATTTCAGCCGGCACACACGGCAAACACACAGAGCCGTTGCCTCTTTGCGCACTCTGTCTCCCTCTCTCGCGTACACGCTAAAGCTAGACACGAGATCGAGGGAGGCGATAATGATGATGTGAAGCAGTGGCCGCTTCTACCGAATGACGCCACGGTGCAATATGCAACACAGAAACGCATCCCGGGCGTTTAGCAGCGTGCCACGCCGACGCACGATACTATCAGCAGATCAATATTTGTTCGACTTGACTGCGTGCTCTAGAATCGAGGCCAAGACACGATGCGTTGTGTGTGCCGTCCAACTCTGCCGTGTACGCTTTTCACAGCACGATTGCACTCTCTGGTGCTGCTGCTGCTGCAGTGGTTATTTGCATTCTCAAGCGAACAATTACAGTACCAGGTGCGGTGAGGTCGCGCGCGCAGCATTGGCAAACGGTTTGCCCCCGGATCGCATCTCAAGCTTGCAAGCCACCGGTCCAGTCCCGATTACTTTCTTGCCGATTATCCCTTCTCCTTTCCGGTGTGTTTGGTCTCTTTCCAGCAGCTTCCATTTTCCCGATACAAACAAACACAGACATGGGCATGGGCTAAAATAGAATTGAATGAAGCATTATTAAATATTTACATCACGTTCGTTCGGAGTCAGCCACCTTCCCCGGGGGTGGGAGGGGGTGTCCCATCACATCTTCAGGGCAAGAAAAACTGGCCATACAAACACACACTGTATGTGCGGCGGGGCGGCTAATAAATCTTTCAGATGAGTTAATTTTGCTGCCCGCCGGACAGCTTGTCGCCGCACGCCACGGACCGAGGGCACAAACCAACAAAAAAAACCATGCGGACAGGATAAAGGAAGCCAAGCGGCCAGTTGCTTGCAATCTCGTGTTCAATTAATAAGCTACTCCCAAACCGCCCGGCTGCCTCCGCTCGCTGTCGCTTACGCTTAAACGGTGAGGAGGGACAAGAGAAAAAGCCAATCAGCAGTGGAGCGAAAGATAGAAGTAATCCCCCCGTGGCCTGTTCTGCTACGGAAAGGGAAGTTCAGCGGGTTGCAAAGCGGGGGGGATTTATATATATAAATCGATGGTGTAATTAATAACGCAAACGAAAACCGACGACACAAAGCTCCCGAAGGACATTCCCACACCACACCACACCGCCTGCCTGTACCTCCTAAAAATAAACCATTTTCCTCAGGTCAAAGTCAACTGTGTGTGTGTGTGTGTGCAAAAAGGGGGAAATGGGGCTGCTGCTTACCTTCAATGACATTCCAATTTCGCTGATCCGATTTGCCGAGCGTAGACGGGACTGTTTTCCTCGTCTGCGCCCCCGTCACCGGTGTTGAAGTGCTGTGTTGTAGCAGTAGTTGCAGTTTCAGGATCGATTGAACCTTTCGCGAACGGGATGGACGGGGGGACTGATTGAAAATGACGAAAGCTTGTGTCCACTGGGACGGGCGCTGCTTCCGCTGCTTTCTCCTTCACAGCACAAAAAGGGAAGCGTGAGCGCGCGTCCAATGAAGATGGTTTTTTCCCTTTTCTAAGCCCTTCTTTCTTTAATGCTCTCTTTCTCTCTGTGGCCTTGTGCTCCGACGGTAGATAGTATTTAATTAAGCTCACGCGAAGAAAACAGCTTGTGTAGCTTCTCTTTTTCTGCTACACATTCAACACACTATTAAAGAGCGATAAAGACACATTCGATCGGGGCCACGAGCAAAACCGAGTGAATTAGCCCTCCTCCCACAGCACGCTCTCTTTGTTTCTTACTACACACACACACACACGGGTGATACAGGCGCGGGATTTGTTTTTATCGCTTTACTCACTTAATCACACTTTTTGTCACACTAATCGGAGGCAATTAAACGCGGGAATTACAACGGAAACGTATTTATAATCGAAGAGAGATGAACGGCAAAAACAAATAACGACCGCAAACCCAGGGATCAAATGCGTAGGGCAATATGTAGGGCACCGCCCTGCTTTAAGCGAGATAATTTCCTTGTTTTTTGCTGTCCACTTTGCCACACTCGCAGCTTCTTCAAGCCTGGTCGCACGCACGTCACATTCACAGATCAAATGGCAACTTCGCAGGCAGCGCCTACTTTTCCCTTTCACACACTCGAGATACGCACCCGTCCGCACAGCAAAAGCCTCCTGTGATTCCAGTGCCCCTTCTCGGGTTGGGGATGTTGGTTAAGGTGTTTCTAAAAAGAGAAGAAAAGGCCAAAATTTAGAACAACAATCCAATAAGTGCACGTACACACCCGGGGTACGGGTATCGTCATCGTGTCTCGTTCTAGATTAGCGCTTTCGTGGAGACGCCGTCTTGCGTCGTGTGCATGTGTGCTGTGTGCATTCTTCCCTTACCCACGAGGGGCAGGGGGAGAGGGCCCAAACTCCAACTGCAATCTATCCGCCGGCTGGTTACATCACGCAACACACCACCCCAAGCATCATCGCCGGTACAGCGCGCGAGCGCGCGTGTGTGGGTAATATTGCAAAACTTTTGCTAAACTACAATTATATAAACTTTGCCTTCCTTCCTTCAGCACACCAGAGGCAGCCGTCGCATACGCCACTCCTTGGAAGGCGTATCTGTTTCACTGTGACGAGTGCGCCACCCACACACACACGGCTTCCCGGGAGCGAAACGGTTTTTGTGCGAGCTCGGCTTACCGATCTGCTGCTGCCTCCGCAAGGTTGGCCGGGAGGTGTATCTGGCATGGTCGCCTATCTGGTCGCCATCAGACCGGGGAAAAGTTGGCCGTGCACGAGCAGAAGCGCATGCACTGCTGTGGGTCTATAAATACAGCAGCAATTTAGAGGGTCAGAACCAGAATGATCGGCAAATAATGTGCCTCGGCTGGCCCGTGCGTGCGTATCGATTAATTGGAAAACCATCCTATGATCATTGACGAACGCGGAAAAAGGGGTTATTTTTGGGAA
The DNA here is from genome assembly GCF_016920715.1 of Anopheles arabiensis. Taxonomy (NCBI): domain Eukaryota; kingdom Metazoa; phylum Arthropoda; class Insecta; order Diptera; family Culicidae; genus Anopheles; species Anopheles arabiensis. The sequence continues at coordinate 33,012,036 of NC_053518.1, forward strand.
GTTTTCGATATCTCGAACTTCCCCCGACGGACGCAATGAGAAGTTCTGCCGAATCCAATAAGATTTTGGTTCATGGTAACGATATAAGGTATACGAAAGATTTAATCAGATTCCAATAATGAGTCCTTTCACGATACTAGTCAGCTTTTTTATATGGAGTTTGACAGTTGGTGGCTGAAATCATGCCAAAACCACACACAAAACCAGCCTGTGATTTTCAGCCTAGATTATTTCAGCCTCAAAGTTAGAAACTTGTTCGTATAAAATGACTATACGATCAGTGATAAGGATGAAAAACGTTTTTTCCCAAAGTACAGAGAAGAAAACAATGAAAAGGACACATCACAGTCGATTTTAAAGGACTTCTTCTTCTTCTTCTTCTTCTTCTGCTTCTTTGGCTCAACAACCGATGTCGGTCAAGGCCTGCCTGTACCCACTTGTGGGCTTGGCTTTCAGTGACTAATTGATCCCCCCCCATAGCAAGATAGTCAGTCCTATGGCGGCGCGGTCTATTTGGGGATTGAACCCATGACGGGCATGTTGTTAAGTCGTACGAGTTGACGACTGTACTACGAGACCGGCTTGTTCTAAAAGTCCCTTAAGCTGGTGAAGTTTAAGTGAAATTTAAGGCGTCAGTTTAAAAGAAATCGCCCGATTTTCGAGCTCGAAAATGTCAATTGGTACGTTTTCATTTATCCCAAGGTGCATTAAAGAGATCAGGTGGTGGAATTTAGAATTGAAGTATGTTTTTTATAGCCAAATTTGAATGTCACTTTTTGACAGGACAGGTCTATTGCTCAAACAGGCTTTCTGATAGCTTGACCAAAACACAAAACACACCTGAAATCTTCATTCAGTAGCAAAAGCTATGAAAATCATCCTTCTTATTACATACACCTTGGGATAAGCCCACCTGTAAATTGTAGCCACTTTGATTGCTGCTCGAAAACTGCTATACAAAGCAAACAGCTGATAGGCTGAGATCAACCAACGATCTTAAAACGGAAAGGGGCCCAATAATAAATTTCCCACTGACTTCCAGATATACCACACTCATAATTATGCCCAGATATGTCACATTTCAGTTCCAAGAATGACTCGCGCTCCAGAACGCATCTCCCGGAGGCACAATTATGCTTAGCTGCATGGCTTCAAAACTTCACCCATCTTTCGGCGCCCAAAACAAAGCAACAAAATCCGCTCCAACACTCGGTGTATCAACGTCAAGGCCCCAAAATAGGTCAGCACCTTTTGGCGCGTATTACGGTATAATTCGCAGCGTAAACGCGAACCTCTGACACCTTTCGTTTCGCTGACGGTGCGGTAGTGAGCCCCGTGTGTAATAGCAGTGGGGAGTGAGTGTCGTCTCGCCATAGTTTTTGGGGTTTGTTATTACAACCAAATGGTGAAAGTTTTGCGCGCGAACAGCAGACAAACCACCGATCTCTCTACCGTCATACGTCGCGCCGGTAGTGAGTTCTCCGTTCTGTCGCGTGGTTAGAGTGTATATTGTTTTCGAATTTCCTAATTTGCATTCCACCCCAAACACTTACAGCAAGAAGGAGGAGGAGAAGGAAATGGTGGCCACGTTCTTCACACCCTTCACAGAGAAATGTAGTGCGGGAGTATGGAGCAGCGTGTGCTTGCCGCCTGCCGGAAGTGCATACATGTGCACATACAGGCACAGTTTTTCCACACGTCTCCCCAACTGAGGAACTGCACAGTGAGTGTGTAGGGTGAGAGACAGGGACATTCAAATATCGGAGTGGCAGGTTTTCCCTTAAATGCGATCCCCAAACTCGCCCGAGCTTTTCCGGACGTGACGCGAATGATTGAACAGTCGGAGAGCCGCCACACGCCACACTTGCTTGGGATTTGGATTGGGTGGGTGGGTGGTTTGGTACAGGGTTGCTACAGAAATCGTTTGCCTGATATCACTTAGCAAACGCCCCACTAGCACATACCGATGCAAATAACTATTCCGAGCTCCGGACTCGACTGGCATGCAGCAGCCTCATAAAAGCGCTCAACTGCTTGCAGCGACACACGGAGTGCACAGTAGTACATCGAGAACTTTGAACTTCTGCATGCTGCTCGGAAGCTACTCCTCTGTGTGCGGTTTTGCACGGTCCCCGGGTATAATAGATTTGCATTTTCCACCAGCTAACTTTTGCGACAAAGTTCTCCATTGCTGGAGCTTCGTCTGATAACCCTTTCCCTAAATGGCTCCACTTTCTGGGTTCCCCCACACACACACACACGCGCGCCTTCTTCTTGTCTGGCTTGTCCCTTTCGCGCACATGGCGAAGGTGTAGCAATAGGGTGCAAATTTTAGCACCATTCTGGCAGGCAGCACACAAATCAGCCTTCGGCAGCCGGAGCCGGAGTCAATGGTTTGACATTCGGAAGGCATTAACGGTGACTTAATAGCATGGAGGGGTCCCCTTCCCTCTCCCCATCTACTGGGCGGGTTGAACTTCAAGAAGGAAGGTTCGTGGATCCGTCGTCGTTGTTGTTGACTTCAAAGTGCTAATTATTGATTCCATGCAAACGGGTCACACCAAGAGCGGATACACTTTATCGATCCAACAAACCAGCGGGGAGAGATGGGGTATAAATTAGGAACAGGTTAATGTGTGTGTGTGGATTGAGGGTCGCGTTTTGCTGAAGAGCGACAACATACAACCTTTCATCGCGCGCTAATGGGCTGCGAGGAGCTTCCTACTTCTCTTAGGGCGCGCCTCCAGTGGGGCTAGAGTGCTTAATGATACCCGATTGGAAGGGGGAGGACGAAACACCTCTCGCGCTAAGGAGATAATCGGAGTCTATCAAATAATTTGTTTGCTAATAATTGAGCTCCTATTATGTCTAGTAGTTTTGTGTCTATGAGTGAAGTTTTAGTTGTCGGAAATTAGAGCCGTGGAACGAGGATCGCGAGTTTTGGGGTCGTTTTTGCTTCACGCCAAACCAACGAGTGTAGGCAAGAAGCGGATTGCAGCAACTCATCTAGTCCCATACGGGTGCTGGTTTGATTTAAGAATCCCATTAGGAAATAACATGTTCCGTACACAAATTAAATCCTTTTTTGATGTTTACTCATTTTCGTAAGGGAAAGATTTGTTCCGAATGTGAAATGGCTAGATTTGGTTAGATTCTGGGCACCAGATGACATCATCGGGCCAAAACTATCGGTCCAATAAGACATCGATCTGTCATCAGCTTTGTCTGATTAGACAAATTAGGCGGATTTACAGGGTTTCCTACGATTTATTGGTTGGTTCCCATCAATTTTTGGTGGGTTCCCATATTTTTTTGGTGCGTTTCCACGATTTTTTGGTCGTTTCCCAGAATTTTTTGGTCCAATTGTATTGATATCCAATCGGAAAATACCAACAAATTATGGGAACGAAACAAAAATCAATTGGATTTGATCAAAAAATCGTGGAAACGCACCAAAAATCATGGGAACCGACCGATTAAATGGTGGAAAACCCTGTATTGATTAAAACACCGAGAAGTAGCTTAGGTATATAACTTCATTCTACTAAAGCATACATCATTGAGGTACAACGCAGTATCTTTAAATCATCTGCATCTTTTTTTGCATTTTTCTAGCAAATTTCCGAACTTTTTGTTGATGTTTTTCATTCAAATTTGCACACTGTTTCATGCAATCATGGACACAGAGAGTTGATCAATGAGTTCGATTAATTGGCCATTCGGGCCATTGCTTTCTTCAACTTCAATTTATCAACATCTTAGATTGAACGAAGCTAAGATAGTCTTGTAAATGTTTCTAGACATTGGGTCTTTACCGTTGTTACGCCACGTCAAACACGATACGGAGCGCTCCAGGAGCCTAATGAATCTATCATAATCTAATCTATCAAATCTATTGAATGTAGATCTGATGTACACTGCTTTTGTTCAGAAATCTTCCGAGTTCATGGTCAATATCTGATCCATAATTTGCAAGCTAGAAATGAGCTATAGCAAAATATATTGAGTAATTTAACGAAATATTTCGTTTGTAATGCAAAAGTTTCGTATTTTTCCAGACAATATTTATTCCTAAGTGTGCCAATTCTTAGGAACAAACAAGCTCAAACAGATGGCTACCAAACTGTTCCGGAGCAAGCGGCAACAAAATACTCCTAGCTTATGTATCTACTACATTTTATGATTTCGTGACTATTTCATACAGTGCAAAACAACCAAACGTGAGCAATTAGTAAGGAAGTTCCAGTGGACATCAATATTTATGCACGACTTTACAATAAAAATACTTGCCGCAACTATTCTGGGTATATAAGCAACCTCATTTGCCATCCTCTGGTACAGTTCCATTCTGTGGACACAATCGCCTAAAACGAAAAGCCTAAGCCACCCCAAACAAACAAACAGAAAAAACCATGGCCAACCTTAGCTTCTTCCTGTTGTTGCTGGTCGCGATCTTTTTGATTTTCTCCGACTGCATGGAGGCAGTTTACGGAGCGGATACATCGGGGGGTGGTGTAGCGAGCGGACTAACGGACAAAACATCGGGGTAAGTTTTTAACAGAAACCGAAACATTGAAAATTTACGACAAATTCACATTGTGATTTATTTATTTTAAGTGTTTTAGGCGGCACTCGCTAATAGCAAGAAGAGGTGGCCCGGTTAGTAATCCGCCGAATCGAAAAAATCGGGGTAATCCGCCGAAAGGAAAAAACCCAAGATACGACCAAAATGGCTAATTCCAATAAATAATATACATGTAATCCTGCACTAATCAAAAACAAACTTCTTCATGTGTTTTGTGTTTTTTTAATTGAATTTAATTTGTTAACAGAACATTCGAAAGAATAGATTGATGTTACAACAATCGGAGAGACATCTAACCTATTACTGAGTGTGCCCAGTAGCCTTTATAAGGTTTTAGTAATAACAATATAGAAATGTTAAGTATACAATTACCAAACAAAGTGATCCAGGTATAGTTTAACTATGTAACTTAATTCTAATAGAGCATATATTAGTAAGAATGTATGCAGTACTTAGAAATATCTATCTCTTTTTACTGGTTCCTCCAATTTGAATGGATTCTTTTGAATGAAATGCGGATAAGAATTGAGAGATACGGGGAAATAAAATAATTTTCACTTTTTCGTAGCAATTTATGTCCTTTTGTTAATGCTTCTCACTGTACATTTTTCCATGGAATCATGAACATGGATTTAATCAATTATTTCTATTAATTTTTCAACCATATTTGATGGAACAGTCGTCAACTCGTACGATTTAACAACATGCCCGTCATGGGTTCAATCCCCAAATGGACCGTGCCGCCATACGTAGGACTGACTATCCTGCTATGGGGGGAAATCAATTAGTCACTGAAAGCCAAGCCCACAAGTGGTACAGGCAGGCCTTGACCGACAACGGTTGTTGAGCCAAAGAAGAAGAAGAAGAAGATTTGATGGAACAAAGCTGAGATAGCTTTAGAAATGTATCAAATACTGATTTAACTGAAAATCTTGGGATCTATCATTGCAGCACGGCCTTACTGGAATGGAAATTGACTAATGAAATGAGGTTAAAATCATATCTGATCACTGAAAAAACCTAGTAAAACGTGATCTCTATTTAATAAGGCATTTTCGTTAGCAAAAATTCCAAATTCATGATCATATTTGGTTAAAATGGTTATTGTATAAATCAGAAATGATTGCTATTGTTTTTTCTACTTTTTTTTTTAGAAAATAAGGGCAAAAGCGCCACTATAAGGTTGCGTTTGCACCTTTAACGACGAGGGTGAGCATGTAACAGTTGTTAACAGGGTTTTTCGAGGAATTCTCATAGTTTTGGGACACTATTTCTTGCGTGAAGTGGACTGTGGGGCATCCTTTTTAGAATCCAATTGGAATTCCAATGAGTCTGTCCGAAAAGGTTGCCGTAGAGTCCAATTTCCGTCGTATAAAGTCATATAAAGTAAGCCAGTGTCAAGAAAGTGTCCTAAAATTTTCAAAACCCCTGTAAGATGACTTGTGCAACAGTAGTTCTTGGGAAAAAAAAAACATTAATCTAATGCGTGGACTACAAAATGGGATAGAAGAAATTAGGAAAATATTAGGTTTTGAAAATTCTTAAAATTTTCAACAGACAATTAAGGCAATCGAATAATGAATTTAAACAAAATTATTGACTAAGACTGCTGAGTAGTACCAAAAAATCTGGAAAAAATCGTTTCCACATCATCTAATCCAACTAGACAGACACTAGACTGTTCCTGGGTAAACTACTATAAAACACTCGTTCCATATCTACTACTTTGTATGAAATATGAGCTCTATATGGTTTCGTGACTATCACAAACGTGAGCAATTAGTAAAGGAGTTCCGACATCAATACTTCGCACGACTTTACAATAAAAATGCTACCCCAAGCGCAACTGGTCCGGGTATAAAAGCAACCACAATTGACATCCTCGGGCATAGTTCCGTTCTGTGGACACAATCGCAAAGCAACAAGCCAAAAAATTACCCAAAAATCATGGCCAACTTTAGCTTCTTCCTGTTGCTGCTGATCGCCATCTTTCTGATTTGCTCCGAGTGCATGCAGACCGTCCACGGATCGGATACATCGGACACACTAACGAACGGATTAGTTGACAGAGCAGCAGAGTAAGTTTTGAACCGAAAACTCTGAATTACAATTTAAAATTAAAATAATCATATCCTAATTCACTTTGGCAGGGCTGTTACCGGCAAATCCTAGTTGCACGAAGCGATGGCCCGGGTAGTCCGGCAAACCCAAAACGAAATATGACAAAGATGATCAGTTCCAATAAAAAAATATACATTTAATCCTGCACTAATCAAAAACAAACTTCTGTATGTGTATTTTTGCTTAATGTTGCCAATTTTCTTCAATCTCGATCGGGGATGATCGCAGCTTACCTATGCGTGCCGTTGATTTTTGTTGTGAAATCCAAAAATATTAACAAACATAAACACACTTTTTTTACTAGTTTTGCAAACTCTAATCAACCACCAGTAGAAACGAGACGACACACACGGAACCACTAAGCAGCACTAAATGAGCTGTAACAACTTCCAGAACGAATACAGAACACACACGACACTAATGAAACGTATCACCCACGTAGGGCCACACCACAACACATGCCACGCGCCAACCGCAGACAGCAGCAACGGAGAAGTGGAATTAGAACTTGCTTTTGCCTGGTTGATCTTATATTTGTCACACCGATGCACACACCACAGATAACACACACTGTGCGTGTGTGTGTTTGTTTCAAAACAATGAATCACCTGGTCTTAATCACACCAAACAAGCCCACCTGGTTCTAAGTGGGTGGATGGATCAACAGCTGATCGATCGGTATTCCCCTTTCGAGCGCTCAGCTCGAATCGGCGGCACGCGTGTGATCGATATTTAAAAATATATCTATACTCCCCCCACTAACACACACACTCGGTACGGACGGACGGAAAACAATCGTGTTGATTTTCCTTCCACAGCCGATCACGATTCGCACGAGACTGCAAGCGCGCGCCCGGGGGGATCGGAAATATAAACATCATTAAACCAATTCAAGCACTATCGCTACCACCACCACCACCACCCGACTTGCTACCCAAAAGCCAAACGGTAACCACTGACGGGCGAAGAAACCCTCCCATTATCCACTCTACTTGCCAGGTAAGTGCATCCGAAGAAGGTGGAGGAGAAAAAGGGCACGCGGTTGAACGGCACCAGACACGCGTGTATTGCCTACGATCGGGCGCGCGCATCTCGCAGCGCTACTTCTTTCCTCCCTCCCCGTTTTGGACCATATGCGTGTGTGTGTGTGTGTTGACGATGGAGGTGCGGAACGGCACACGCCACCACCGCCCGTATGCGTTCACTTTCCCATCTGTCTCTCTCTCGCTCTTGCTCCGCAACCACAACTAACCGGCTGGCTGGCCGCCTTTTTCGTGTCGATTTTCCACGTGTTACTGAACTCGAAGATGCATACTGCAATGCGTACAACACACACACACCCTTCCCAAGGTCTCTCGCAACAAGCCCAATGGAATGGAGTCAAGAACTGGATGGTCCGTAAAACGAGGAACGATCCAAATAGAACTCACTGGGAGTCTCTTTTAGAGCAAAAAAAAAAACGGTTTCAATGTGATGGGCTTACCAACCAAGGAACCTGTCTTCCGCCTCCTTTTGGACACTGTATCCGGAGCAAATACTCGCTTAGATAACTGGGCGCGCAGGGCCAAACCGCGCTAACCACAAAACAACCGGTATCGATGGAATTTCGCATCTGGACGCGTCTAAAGCCGGGCGCTCGTCATCATCTCACCTAGATATTTGCGGCCACTTGCCGGGGACTTGTTGTGCAATCACATCGGAGCACGAAAGCACACGGAGAGAAGAGTAACACTTTGTCGCCCTGTACGGTACGTACAGCCGCCGGGATGGTCCGGTAAACAGAAAAAAAACACCAGAACCACAACCTGTGGCTTGGTTTGGTGGCACCGATATAGGTACAATTTTTATCTTCACCTGGTAGTTGCTTGATAACGGACCACGCAGTGGTGTCAATGGGGCTGCTGCTGCTTCTTGATAAGAATTTCTCTTACTCTAGGCCGCAGATGCAATAAAAAGGCTTCAGGAAGGTTCAACCGGTACGATAAGAACGCAAAATACATCTAGTAGGCGAGTTTTATGTTTTATGATGTTAATGTCAATACAGTGCACTTGCTGGAGCGAGATCTTCTTGGTGTTGGAGACTGTTGGCGATGATGTCACCTGTTACATACAATGATGAATAGAACGGTACAATTAGTGGGTAATAAATAGCAGCATATCGGTCTTGAGAAGCTCAGTTGCAATTTGTTTCTGACTAGTGCATTTAGTCCGGTTATACAACGTAGTTACCAGTCTCTTCAATCCAAGAGGGACATCAAGAGAAACTGATTCAGTTACCGGAACATCAGTTACCGGAACTGATCACAATCATATACACTTCTCAAAATTGGCCACGACCCTACACGGATCCTGGAACTGAACCCAAATCCATAATGGTCCTAGAATTGATCTTGAACCCATTAAGGTATTGAAACTGACTGAAACTGAACATTGAGCCCATACAGGTCCTGGATTTGATGCTGAGCTCTTACCGGTCCTGAAACCGATAACGAACCCATACAGAACATAGCCTGGCCCCATTCTGATCCAGGAACTGATCTTGGGCACATACAGGTTCAGGAACGTAAAAAAATGGATTTGATCCCTAATCCATATCAGTTCCTGTATCTGATACTGAACCCATACCGGTCCTAAAATTGTTCCCGATTCCTTGCTGTTGCTGTAACTAATACTGAACTTATTCCGATTTAAGAACTGTACCTAGCATTGTCTCTGACAAGGAAGGAACCAGTTCCAGTTCAGAAACTGATATAGTACGTGCTCCGAACCATAAACTTACTCATCTACTGGTTAATGAACTATTCACAGCGATTTTTTTTTAAGTTTCACATAAAAATTTCGCCATCCAAGCCAGGAAGAAAACAAATGTAATGCGCGTTACTCCTAACCATAATTACATTGCTAATTTGGTTCACGATCACGATCGGTTTACAGGTATTTTAAAGGGTTCTGATACTTTTGGGACTCTCTTTCTTCACTCTTTTGCAACGGAAGTAATAATTTTAGCGCGCTGATGATAAAACTATCCCTTTATTGGGTTTTGTGTCACGGGAAGTGGAATCTATGGTACCCTTATTGGAGAGGCTAAAACGGAATCCAATTGGAATTCTATCGCGCTTTTCTGATGGAACTTATGAGATTGTCGTAGATCACTATGAGCGACCATTAACTCAATGTAAAAGTGGCGATAGTTGAAAATTTCTTAGTATAAATTAGATAAACCAAGCGTTTTTTTTTGGGAAGATACTGGACCATAAGCAGTAGCGGTCTATCTGCAGGACCTCACACCCTCAAAGGCAGGGAGTAAGAATGAATGTATCAAACCATGTGTGAACCGATCGTTCGATACGCAGGAACTACTATCATATTATGAGTTTCAGAGTGATTAGAATGCCGCATAGAAGCAAGCATAAAATACGATAGATAATTTAACGCCAAAAATAAGCTTTCTCAATTTAAATCTCCATTACCCCAAAGCAAGATGTGATGTATGTAGAGGCAGTAGATTAGACATTGTTCGATTTGCATAGCCCCACCGTCCGTCGACAGACTTTCTTTAACTTCTCACTTGATCGATAATATTGCCCATCTCTTCCCCCCTAAGCCCACCCTCAACCATCAAAACAGATGGTTAAAATCCCACCATAAGCGTCAAAAGGCAAAAGTTTCGGTTAACTATTACCATCCTCAAACACACACACGCACGAGGTGCAACACTTTTCCTTTTGTTTTCTACCACATTAACCATTGTTTCCCGCTGTACCGCCATTCGTTTTGCTTCCCCTCCTTCGCTGCTTGGCCAGTGGCGGAAGCAACGGCGGCAACGGTGCATATGTAGCCGACTTTTTGGAGGTCATGTACCGGAGGAATGCGCTACCGAGAGGAAAGCAACGGTTATCGCGGGGTGCATGTGCGTGATTGAATTTGAATCGCCAGCAAAACCGGCAGCAGCATAGAAAGCAACCCTCCACTCGCGATGGAAAGTCGAGTCCATCGAACGGCAGCACCGCTGCGGGTGCGTTCGTTCAGGCCATCAGTGTCATGACGCATGGATTATGCGAAAGAAGGGGAACCGAACGAAGCACGTGTATATTGGTACGCACGGCGTGGCCCACACCCTCCCCACTCTCCTCATGGTCACGGGCGTAGTGGTGTGTTTGTGCGACCACTTTCCTTACCAATAAAACCGTAATCAACAAAACGGTTTTATCTTTGCATCCAAATCGATCGTTGGTGGGCAACGATGGTGGGGAGGACACGGGTAAGAAAACCACACACCAGGCAGGCGGGGCGGGTCCATTTCCGACAGCACAACAAGGACCTGCTACAGGAGCTCAAAGGAAAAGAAAAACTCCAAATCGGTAACCGGAGCCGGGCTTCGTAAAAGCCCACCATCATCGAGCCATTGCTTTCTTCGCCTTCGCGCCCGTCTCTTTCGGCTGTTTCTGTCGCTGTTTCTGACATTCGCTTTCACGCTACTTCCGGCGCCCCGGCTCCGGCCATCTTCATTCTTGAGCAACCACGGGGCAACTGTGTGCGTGTGCCATTAGAAGGGAAGATAAATGGACAACCGCAACGAATCGGAACGCTGCTCGGGAGGCCTCGCTCTTACGACGGATTCCCGTGTTTGCGTAATCCATTGGTGACGACGGTGTCCTATTCTATTTATAGCCCCATATCCGGTCTCTCTCTCTCTCCCCCTCCGGCCGAAACCGGAAACGCGGTTTGCGTACGCACCATCCTGCTAATGGAGAAAGGTGAACAGATTCGTTAGATATGCCTGTTTTGTTTACGTCCCACACAGGAAAGGATTCAACTTGCTGGGCTGGTGGGAAAGCTTCCTGCCAGGGGAAAAGCTCTCCGGCTACAAAAGGACATGGGGATAAAGAGGAAAACTACCTGCAATTTCTTGTTGTTTACTGCCAAAACCACCCAGCTAGTGAAACATTTGCACCGTTTTACTTTTGACACTCACAATATTTACATTCCGATGCAACCGTATACACACACACGCGCACGCACACACAAGAACCGGCAAGGACGATTTCCCACGACGCGAAGCTTCGATGCATCGTTTCCGGCGACGCTTTTGCAAGTTTTCCATGGCCTACCACCACCTGTTTCGCACGACGGACCAAGCACAAAGCTTTCGAATGTCAACAAAGGCCGCGGAAGCTTCTTCGAACGCAAAACGAACGATCACTTTAAAAACTATTAAAAACTAACTAAAACTGTTTTATTTTTTATTGTAATTACCAAAAAACACAAAGCGACCACATTTTTCACACGAGGCTCTTCTTTCGGTGTTTGTTTTTGAAAAATCAAGAAAATTTCCAACGCTCAAGATAATCTTGCAGTCGCCAGAACCCGTTCTTGCAGCTCTGCTGTCAAACCGCGGAACAGCTGTCAAATGCGGCTGTCGCACATTTCTTCCTTCTCTCTTTCTTTCGCCGCCATTTGTCAATCGTTGTTGTCGGTCCAGAAATCCTCTGACTAAAAGTGAGTTTTTTACCCTGTAAAATTGCTGCAAATAACGAAAATTGTGCCGAAATCGCTTGCTAACGCATTTTCTCTTCCGTAGCAATCCAAAATGGAGAACGATGCTGGAGAGTTTGTTGATCTGTACTGCCCCCGCAAGTGGTAAGTTTCGCATGCACGGGCGAATGGGGGCCCTGTGTGCTCGCTACGGATGGTGACACACGCACACAACCATCGTAAACACGTGTCGGGAACAGGGATCAGCCAAGGATTGCAAAGATCCCGTTCGTTACATCCTTGTTTGAAGTACTTTGCCAAAAAACCATGTAAAATCTGGGTTAAGTGGGGTGTGATTGCCGTGTGAACCATCATCCAGCAGTGGGCCCGGATTTTGTTTACGTGCCTAACCTCACTTTTCGTTCTCTGATCGTGTTGCGATTCCGCAGCTCTTCGAGCAACCGCATCATCCACGCCAAGGATCATGCCTCCATCCAGATCAACATCGTCGACGTAGACCCGGAGACTGGCCGCATGCTGGACACGTCCAAGGTGTACGCCATCTGCGGTGAGATCCGCCGTATGGGCGAATCGGACGATTGCATCGTTCGTCTGGCCAAGAAGGACGGTATCCTGTCTAAGTAAGTTTATATCCCTTTTGGCCTTTCTATTTTGAAAATTCTGGATTATTACTAATTATATTATTTTTTCTCTCTCTTTCAGGAACTATTAAAATACATACTATGTTGTATTTGGTGGGGCATGTGAATAAAATTCCGTAAAAATCTTAAATCTGTGGTGTGTGTGTGAAATGATTTCATTTCGTTTCTAGTGCGATGACAAATGCTATAAAACTTGACAGTTATTTATCACTTAGATGAGTTATTTGTGATTTATTTGACAAGCTTTATCTTTCCTACGAATAAGAAATGATCTTCGCATGCAAAACGGTTGATTGTTTAGTGTATAGAGTTTTCGAGCATCTCTGCTTCATTCGTCTCTCCGTGCAAAACTGTCTTGAAATAACGGTCAGCTGCTAACAAACGCTTCTTCGCACTGAAATTTCAATGTACGACTTCTGCTTAACAACTACCTTGATTATCCATTGCTGGATCCTGAGTGGTTATCGAAGTTTCAAACCTTTAATGACGAACATCACGATTGCAAGAGATGGTTAACTACCCCAATCTATCATTTTAAAAATGAAAATTACAACTGTCATTTGAACTCTCGTCCTGTTCTGATTTGTTTGGTAGAATAACCATTAGATTTTATTTATTTTTTAAATGATGTAAGAAACTCTGATGAAAATTACATGCTTTTTTACCACTTCCTCTGGAGTGGTAGTGAGTCCTCTTTGAGTCCTCTGGCTTCTAAATATAAAAAAAAAAACAAACCTCGTAGTCCTCGATCGATCATATTGTTCGTTATCGTTAACGGTCACTTAAGACATGATTTCAAATAAAAGAACAATTAATTCAACTGTTATATAATCAATATTTTTGAGAATATAATTAATAACCAAACTTACAGATTAACCCAATATGTTCTCTACCAGAATGACATGTATACATCAAAATTGCGCCCGTAATTGCATATGTGTACGTGATATGACCCTAATGGGATGTGCATTAGATAAACAAACCATTTAGCAATTTACGATTAATTATTGCTGGTCCAAAATTACCCTTCTTATCATAACTATCCCTCACAATCCCAAATATTGCACAATTTCAATGATTTTCCCGCTTTTTCCACGCTCCCTAAAGCAGAGCATAGAACAAATTGTTGATCAACACACGGCTGCAATTGACAAAGAATGACAGCGCGCGCACACACACACCAACACAACCATACCGCGTATCCGCAAACAAATTAACCCTTAAAGATGCATCGTTAGAAGTGCAATGCAAGGGCGCCCTGGATGTGTATGGCTTTTTTATGTGTGCCTATTTTCTCACACACGTTCTATGTGTTGATGTGCGTGCACGTTCCGTCCTGTGTGTGCGTGCCATCGTAGGTCGCGTAATAATGATCTGTACCGAGATGCGAATAGCAAAAGTAGGCAGGTACGCATGAAAGGCAATTGACGTCGCGTCGTTCTCTCCGCGAGCTTTGTGTGTAGAGGCGAGAACCAAACGATTGCCCGCTTTCGAGAGGAAAAAAAACCAAAAAAAAACAATAAAAAATTAAAACACGCTAATGTGTGCGCGCGCGAACAGTCGACGAGGGACCGGTTGTGTGTACGTGCATAAATAAGTAAATGTTTTTCGGGGCAGGAAATTGTAAACCATCATGGAACCATCGTCGTCGGTAATTGTGCTCGATTCGGACTCGGATGATGGGGTGAGTTATCTTTGTCCACTTTAATTTGTTGTTATCCCTGCGACCGCCGCCAGGCTACAGTGGATTACAGTGGGCGCGAAATTGCAGCGGACGAGCAAGCAGCAGCAGAAAAGAAAGCGAGATCAAACTTTTAGCGCGCCTACTGTCTACTGTCGCTTTTTTTTTTGCTGTGTGTGTTGCCCATTCCCGAATTGACAGCCCGCCCGTACAGGCGCGCATACAGATAAACACAAGCATAATTAACAATGGGGGGGTTTGTTGTTTGGTTCGTTTCGTTTTGCCATTTTAGGTGATTATGGAAAGCCCGGCCAATGTGAAGAAACGCAAAGCCGCCCAACTATCGCCCGCGGGCACAGGGGACGCTGCCTCCGCCATTGGCAATTCTAAGCCGAACGGTGTAAACAGTGCATCAGCCGGTGGTGCATCCAACACAGCAGCAGCAGCAGGCGGCGGTGGTGCAGCACAACAGGAACCACAGCGGAAGCGCATCAAACCGATCACGATCGCGTCGAACCTGCAGGCGGAAAGGCGGTGGTCGAACGATAAAACACCTCCCCACAACAACAACAACAACAACAACAGCGGCAGTGCCGGTGGGCCCATTATCGTTGGGAGTGAAAACTTCGCGCCAATCACCTACTCGGATGATTGGGAGCAGGAAATTAAGCAGTACCAGCAAAAGCTCGCCGTCGGTGGTGGTGGTGGTGGCGATGACGATGATGGTGGCAAACGGCGGGAGCGTTCCGGCTCGGTGCAGGGGTCAACACCGGCCAGCTCCCGCAACAGCACGGCGAACGACGATACGACGGAGCTAAACACTACCGGCGGCAGCACCGCCACCGGCGGTCGGAGTGAGAAAAGATCTTCAGTCCAAGGGAAGAAACCGACGGTGGAGAAGAAGAACCCAATCGGCAAAGAGTTCCAGGAGCTGCTCGATGCGTGCCGCAAGGCGGACAGCTCGAAGGACATGGAAACGCTGATCGAGCGCAAACTGATCCGGTACTACGAGATCGTGCACCCGGACTACATCGGCTCGAAAAGCTTCAAAAAGGCGGTTACGAAGGTGACGGCCGAGGTGCGGGCCACACCGAATCTCGTCTTTCTCAAGCTGGCGAACATTGTGGAGGAGCTGAATGCGCGGCGGAAATCGCGCTGCGTGGCAACCGCTGCCGACGAAAAAGACAATCCCGCTGCAGCAGGCGTCACGAGGGCTACAAGTCCAACCCCCGCTGATGGAGTGGCGAACAACAGTGCCGACAGTGACAGGAACAGCACCACCAGCAAAAAGGATCGACAGATCACGCGCCTCAACCGGACGCTCTACGTACTGATGAAGCGCATCCAGCAGATGGAGGAGGCGGAGGTGGACTTTAATCACGAAACCAACTCCACCTACGTGATGGCGGAGCGGTACAAGAAGCGCGCGTTCGAGGTGTACGAGAAGCTGTGCGACATCACGGGGGAGAGCAAGAACGCGCACCGGCTCGTGCGGAAACCGATCTGCTTTCAGGGCACACAGTACGGGGAGTTTAATCGCACGCTGTCGCAGTTCGTCAATCGGACGAACACGTTCCCGAACTTTCGCGATGTGCTGAAATGTTTGCAGCACTGCAACATTAAGCACGCGTATGGGCTGGGCGTGGAGCGGATGAACCGGATCGCGCAGGATGCGTTCATCAAGGTGGGAAAGCAGCTGCAGAAGCGGCGAAAGACGGACCTGTACGAGACGGTGATGTACCATACGGGGGAGGAGAAGGATCCGGCCACGGTCGATCCGAAGCTGCGGGAAAAGCTGGAGGAGAACGGGAAGCACTACAGCAAGGTGAACAAAATCATTGATAAGTGAGTATCAAGGTTCTTTTCCTATGTTGTTTAATGAGCGTTAATGTTCGAAGTGAAACCTATGATCACGTTGCTGCAAAATGTCATGAGCATCCCGAGATTGTTCCCCAACGAAAACCAAGAAACATATGCGTGGTAGCTTGGTGCTCACGGCTGATACTCAATGAAAGTGCGTCATGACATGCCCAAAAACGACATGTGAATTGAACTTGACTTGAGTTAAACGTGAAACTCTGACTGACAAGCTGTACTTAATGACGGCGCATCTCACGTACTCAACCGAGATGATCAGAGGTGAGACTCAAACAGTTGGTGGGTCCATCACATGCTTGGTGACTTTTTGTTTAGCACCTTACTCTTGGTCACTCACTTCGTCGCGACATTTTCTGTCGGTGATATTCACGACATTCTTGGAATTTAGTTGGCGTTTTGTCTCATGCAACAACATGGGCATTCTTTCTCACTCTGTCTGTTTTGATTATCTGTCGGGTCCAACAGAGCTTTAAAACATGCTCATATTGTTTCTTGGAACCACTCGCAAGCACCGCATATCTCCTATGACTATCGTGATGATCACCGATACAAAATGTCACGACCAAGTGACTGACCAAGAGTTGGTTGCACACAATGTCACCAAGCATATGATGGTCGCACCAACTGTTTGAGGCTCGCCTCTGATCATCACAGTAGAGCTCGTGACGCTGACATGTATTTTGTTTCAACCGCAATTTGTCATAACCATGACAGTGACATTTTGCAGAACTGATCACTGTACAACAAAAAAAGTCATGACATAGTGACTGACCAAGCGATGGTCGCAAAAACGTCACGAAGCATTTGATTGTTCGTTTGAGATCAATCGTTTTGAGTATCACCTCTGATCATCACAATTGAGTACGTGACGCTGACATGGATTTTGTTTAAGCCAGATTTTTTTTAACGACATTGACAGTGACAATTTTGCAGCACTGCGTTCATATTCCTTTATCGCTATAAAGGCTCTATACAGGGTTTCTCTGAGGACAAAATCTCCCAAACAATGTAATAATTACGATTTATTCTTCTCCCCCATCCAAAGATATGCCGAAAAGGAACTTACCAATAAGGAGGAAGAGCACGAAAAGAAGCACAAAGCGGACAAGGAAAGTAGCAGCACCTCCGCCACCACCACCACCATTACTACTACTAATACCAGCCAAAGTTCCGTACCGATGCCATCCAGCAGTAGCAGCAATAAACGGAGTGCTACGGACACAAGCCGCCAGCCTGTGGCCGCCACCAACAGTAAAGACACCGTTGCGAATGGAGAAACGGAAACCACCACACTACACGATACCGAAGACGAGGAGGATGATGATGACGAGGATGAGGATGATGACGAAGAGGATGAGGAAGACGATGATGAGGACGAATTTGAATCCACCACGAAGGAGAACGTCCGACCGGACACGTTCGAGGATGTGGTCATTTCCGATGACGATGAGCTAATAGTGCTAGATTCGTAGCATTTGCCAAACGTCATCACCAACACCACCACCGCCACCACAAAGCTGAGCGTGTAAATAGGGTTTATCATATTTCGCCTGATCTCGTGTTGTGCGATCGTTAAGCAGCAGCAGCAGCGGTCCGAAAGAAGGAGACCACTAGGGTCTAAGGCTACGAACCGAAGTCGGAATGTTGTAAAAATAAGTGTTAACAGGTGCAATTTTTTCGAACCTTTTCCTCACACTTTCACAATTTCTCTTCCTTCTTTTGTTTTGCTTTTCACAAAAAAAACTCCTTTCAACACTTTACTTTCTTTTTAAAATTAACATAGACTGTAAAAGGAGATAAAGAGACGACGGTGTCTAGTCTAGATTTCAAATTCAAGACGAAATTGGGCACGACCGGGACTTCCTTCTATGAATAGAAGCCCCCGCGAGAGAGCCCTTATTTAATTTCCCCCCTTTTCTTTCTGTGTAAAATTTTGACCATGTAATAGCTGCAGCATAATCGGAAGCGATCCACCATAATTGTGCTGCTTCTCTTCTTTAATTCGGACAGATATTTGTCAAGCGACTGAAATACCGAAAGCTTTTCCACAAACAAATCACACGAAAGGGAAGATGTGTGTAGTAGAGGAAATAATCCAGCCCAAATCAATGGATTGGTATGGGAGGTTTCCTGGTTGAGAACAGAGAGAGAGAGAGAGCCATTCTGTGAAAATTAAATGAAAGAAAAGAGTCTAAAGACAACAACACACAACAGAAACATCGGAATAAAAATTAATGTGACGAAACGTATTTTTCCACTTTAACATACACGAAAGTCGGTGTAAATCACTCGCCGAAAAGAAATTCCAGTATGCTGTATGACAACATTTGAATTCATTGGACGTATCAACGGTGTGAGTATTGCAATTTAAATTTTATTCAAAAAAACAATCGTTTTAACACATTATTTACCCCCCATTTCCCCTAACTCTTCTCCCCAGCCGTCGCCACACCGGCCAAGATAGCGGCCGTGATCGTGTAGTCAGCGGAGGCAAGCTTTTCCACTATATCAAAGTGATCGAGCCCGGGCAGCACGCTCAAATCGCACCGCATCCCGTACGATCGCAACAGTTCACTCATCTTAACCGCCATCTCACGAAACACATCACTATCATGCTCGGCAACGTACACGTGAAACCGCAGAGCCCCATCCCCCTGCTGCTCGACAATCGGTCGCAGATGCTCGTAGCTAGCGTACAGCGGGGATAGCGATTTTGCATTCCCATCATTGATACCAAGCAGATTGTCCTTGTTCACACTCTTCGTGTAGCGTAGCTCCTGCACATTGTAAACGCCCGAGATGAGATACACATCCTTGAGCAGGGCAAGCTCCTCGCCAACCGCATCCATGAACGGGCGGTCCAGCATGCTAGCGATCAGGTGAGCACCAGCCGAATGGCCCGCGATCGAGATGTGTCTGGAGATGCGTGTGGAGAGAGGAAAACGGTTGTTAAATGAATTTAAAAAAGGGAAGCTACACCCCCTATCTTACCGGACACCATTTTCGGTGGCATAGTTCAGCACAAACTCTCCGGCCGCCTTCATCTGCCGTACCAGCTCCTCCAGCGTTACCTCCGGGCACAGCTCGTAGCCCACGATCATCACCCGCACGCCACGGTCGACGAGCGGCTTCGCCGGATAGGCGGACGTTTCCTTCTCCAGCATCTGCCAGTAGCCACCGTGCACGTACACAAACAGCGGTGCATCCGGGGGCAGATTTTCACCGTAAATGTCGACCTTGTCCCGATCGCCACTGCCGTACGGGACGTCCAGCAGCGTTTCCAGCTGCTCCCTGTTCTTGTCGCTTTCTGTAACGAAAAGCGTGTTGATTTAGCGTGTGATTGTGCACGACGACATCTAGGAATAATCTCGAATAACACGAGGATGACAAAAAACAACATCCACTAACCACTTTTTACAAACTTCACATGAAAGTCGATCACTTCGGCGGGCGTTGGAAAGCGAACGCTCCACGCCGATGGGGAGTATTGCTTTTCCCACGTGATCAGCGTACTCTCCGAAGGTGGTCCGCCTCCTTCCATCATTCCCTGGCAGGTTAACGGTGTCTTTCCGCCGCGAAACTGTACGTAGCGGGATAGCTTCCCCAGCCAGCGGGTCACTTGTACGGGCGGAGTGGTGGTACTTGCTGCTGCTGCTGCTACTACAACTGTCCCCGATCCCGACTGGTATTGATTAGCGGCGAGCGCAAAACACAACACGACTAATACCGTCCTGCTGATGAGCGATCTGCAGCGACGGTGATGTTGAATATGATGCGTTATCAGTCCGTCTTCTCCTCCAGCCCGTCCGGTGCCGATTTGCTTAGCCATGTTTTTTCGGACTCGGTGGTGGTGTTTGCTTTCGGCTTTGCTCTCGCTCCCTTTTCTTTTCCTTGCTTTTGCTTTTCGCCACTGTGACTGTATTATAAGCAGCACGCCCTCTCCCCGTTGCGTGTTTCCTCAGGTAGCTCCTCTCGTCGGGTTACGAAAACGGAAGGTCGGTAGACGGCGGGATCCTATTACGGTGCCCGCTTCGGCAGCGATGACTAAGCGTGCAGGCGACGAATGAAAACGGGGAAATATAGAGGGAAGGAAACCTTACGTGCCCTTTCTCAGGCCGGCCGATCTTACCGGTGCGTTGACGGATACGAAACTGAAACCAATCGCTGTTCGAGTGGGGTGTTGAGATTCGTTTTAAAATAAGCGCTAGTTATTTGTGTGTTATCAAGCATGATAACACACTACAATATCTAGAGTTGCGCTAAGTTGTTAAAACGATTGGCTATTTAAATAAGATACGATTTTGAAGTGGCAAGATGCGCGTGATTCGATTATTACGGCCCTGGTTACCCACAGAGAGACATCGATCGATCGTTGATTGCACGGTGCTGCTATCACAATAGAAAATCTATGTGGCATTAAAGAGTTGAAAAGTACTTTTAAAATAACATTTTAATCATTAAACTTAAATGCTTAAGGGATAGATAAGACTCTTTGTTCATATTGCTATTTAAGAGGCTTAAGAATCGTACCAACGACGCAACATTTAGCTGGAAAAGCAGTGCCGAAAGCACGTGCATCTGATAAGCATTATCGTACAGATCTCGTACCCGCCAATTTCCTATCGCTCTCTCTAATTCAATCAGTCGCCTGGTTCTTTAACACAATTTGAAGAAAAAAAACCCAAAGGTGGTGATCATTTCATACAATTCTGCCATTTTTTAATAAAAACAAGAGATAAAGACATTTATTTTTATTTTTATTTAATTTAAATAATTTTAATAATTATTGATAAATCCAAACCATCTTTAAACTATATTTTCTAAAAGAACGCAAAATTACAACAAAATCATTCCATAAAATAGTTAAATTTAATCCAAAAAAAAGGCCAACATTTAAGGGATGAATGTAACATCACCCTTCTAATCATATGTTCGGGTGAATGTCACCAACACTACCCTACTTTGTTTACAACCCTTCAACCAGCATAGCAATGCACCCTTGAAGCAGTGAGCAATTTCAAACCGGCTTGAACTGTCCCTAACGGTGTGTTGAATCTCTCGCTCGTGCTTGCTCTTGCTATGGAAACTTACCCCCCCATTCAAGTAAGCTTGAAATTCCGACTCCGTTACTAAAAACGGTGCCACTCACACATGCGTACGCGGTACACGCTGTCAAGTCCCGCTCTACCTTTGCCAGCTGAAGCAAAATGAAATGAATGAAACAATGTGCCCCTTGGTGTCGTAATGCTTGGTGTCCCCGGAGCGTATTTTTCCATATACACACACACATCCACTGGACAATGCGGAAGTGTGTGCCGTGATAAGGAGTAGTTCCATCGCATAAAATTGCCTGTTCATCGTGCGTTGATATCACCAGCATCAGTTGACAACGCGCACACACGGCGGGAGTGTGCCAGCCACAAAACCCCTGTACCGAAACGGAGAAGGTCATTTCATCACCATGGTGGTTAAGGGCAGTGGTGTGATGTTGGTGAAATCCTTGCTCGGTTCACTGTTTTCCCACGAAACGAGAGGAATCGTTCAGCGGACGGCCGTACGATACAGCCATCACCATCAGGCGCACGATCTGGTGGAGGAGCACGATCGGCAACATGACGTAAGTAGGCGCAAGCGAGCGCGTGCGAAGAGACCAAAGTCCAGTGGAAGTGGTCATAAATCATTCTCCCCCTTTTTCGCAACACTTTCAGGTGGAGGAGGTGCGCATTCCGGTGCCGTACGGTGAGATTGCCGGCAAGTGGTGGGGCCCACGGAACGTACGGCCGATCGTGTGCATTCACGGCTGGCAGGATAATGCAGGCACGTTCGATCGGCTGATCCCGCTGCTGCCGAAGCACATGAGCTTCCTGGCGCTGGACCTTCCCGGCCATGGGCTGTCCTCCCGCATCCCGGACGGCATGATGTACCACACGCTGGACAACACGCTCAGCCTGTTCCACGTGATGCGCGAGTACCGCTGGAAGAAGCTCTCGCTAATGGGCCACTCGATGGGTTCCATCATAAGCTTTCTGTTCACCTCAACCTTCCCCGATAAGGTCGACTTTTACATTGGCATCGATGCGCTCAAACCTCACATTGCCGATGCGGCCAAATTCCCGGGTCGGTTGGAAAAACGCCTGCCCCAGTCACTGCTGGCGGATGCGAGGAATCGGGAAAAGTCCGAACCACCGGCCTACCCGTACGAGGAGCTAATAGAACGGCTGCATCTTGGCACGAACAAATCGGTCACCCGTGAGGCGGCTCCGTTTCTGCTGTATCGTAACACGCGCAAATCAACGCTCCATCCCGACCGGTACTACTTTACGCGGGACAGCCGGCTAAAGTACGGGCTGGGGATGGGCTGGGATCAGGCGATCAATTTGGAGCTGGCCAAGCGGGTGGTGCAGCCGTACCTGTTCATCAAGGCGAAACACTCGCCGTACTACGAGGAGCGCAAGTACTTTGATGAGTTTGTGGAGCTGGTGAAGCGGAACAATCCACAGTTTGAGCTGGAGTTTGTGGACAGTACGCATCATCTGCATCTGACCGAGCCGGAAAAGGTGGTGCCGATTGTGGGACGGTTTCTCGGCAAGTACTGGAAGGAGGAGAGAGGATGAAATGGGTTGAAAGGTGAACGCGGGCAATGCGGGGTTAATTTATTGATTTAGAGAGTAATAAAAACAAACGATTGAAAGAATGCACTTTACTACCTCGACGGGATGTTTAACCTGGAAAGACGTTTCATCATTGCAATAAATGGGAAGATTAATGGAGGATAAATCACAAAAAGTTTGAAAATAACGTTTTTTTAGCATCAAATTGCTCCGAAGCACGTGGTTTTGAACCGTTGAAATGGGTTTCTGATAGATGATTCCTATTAGATTACAAACTTCAAACTAAAATCTTATTGGATAAGATACGATTGTACATTCCAATTGGATGCTTGTAACGCTTGGTGTTAGACGTTAGACGATATTTTTCTAGTTATTTTTCAACAAAAACCGTGTAAAATTAACTAAACTTGATCGAAGGTTATTCTTGGTCAATAGTAAATGATTATTAAATTGTGTTTTTTTTCCTAAATCTTTTAAAACCGCTGAATTTAAACAGAAAATCTAATAGGAAAACGATCTAATTACAGTTCCCTACTGACCTACATACTCACCTAACCTAACTGCCCGGCAAGGGTTTATGTGTTTCCGTGCACCATTTACAGTTCAGTGCACACGCACTTAATTCTCTTCACGCACACACAAACACATGCATCGTAGAGCTCCACGGGTTTCACCCCATTATCAATCGTATCCAAACGCGCGGTGGCAGCAGACACACGAAAACCATCGTCGCCAACCTGCCGCCACGGAGCAAAAAAGGCACAGCAGCCCCCGCACGGTTATCATGGCATCCAAGCAGGCTCGAGCAGTTCAAACCAATCCTACCGCCTCGCAGCAAGACGATGAAGAGAGCCGTCGAGCCATCAGTAACGTGGAGCATCATCCGCTGATTCGCTTTATCGAGCTGCAAGACAAACAGAACGGTGTAAGACAATTTCTTGGCCTTTAGAGGAGATTCCATTGCAGCTTTACCGCTTACCTTTGCTTTCTTTTCCTCTTCCATCAAGGTAACTGAAGTGCAAATACCCGTCCCGTACGGCAGCATCGCTGGGAAGTGGTTTGGACCGAAAAATGTTCGCCCCATCCTGTGCCTACACGGATGGCTCGATAACAGCGGTACGTTCGATCGGCTCATTCCCCTACTGCCGCCCGACGTAAGCTTCCTCGCGATCGATCTACCCGGCCATGGATATTCCTCCCGCATCCCGGACGGTATGTCCTACTTCCAGGTCGACTGTATCCCGCTCATCCTGCGCATTATGCGCGAGTACGGCTGGTCCAAGGTGTCCCTGATGGCACACTCCATGGGCGCCGTCATAATGTTCATCTTTGCCGCCCTGTTCCCGGACAAGGTCGATCTACTGATCGGGCTCGATGCGCTCAAGCCGCTCAGCTTCTATCCCGACCGCTTCCCGGAGCGTATGCACAAACAGGTGCTCAAGTTTATACAGGCCGATCTAAGGAATCAGGAAAAATCGGAACCCCCATCCTACACGTACGAAGAGATGATGGACCGGCTGTACGAAGGGACGGCTGCTTCGGTGTCGCGCGAAACCTGTCCCTATCTGCTGCAGCGTAACATAAAGCCATCGCGCAAATTTCCCGGCAAGTACTACTTCGATCGGGACAATCGTATGAAGTATAACGTTATTTCCGGTTGGTCGGACGATGTTAATGCGGAGCTGGGGAAACGTATCACGGCACCGTTTCTGACGGTGAAAGCGATGGATTCACCGTACCCCGGTTCGAAGGAGGGTTTCGACCAAATGGTGGACATTTTGAAGAAAGCAAACCCCAAGTATGAGGTGGTGTACGTGCCCGGATCGCACCATGTACATCTGACCGAGCCGGAACATGTCGTACCGGTGGTGGTGGATTTCCTGCGACGATACTGGCAGAAGGAGGTGGATGTGGTTAGCAAGCTTTAAAACTGGGAGGCTAAAGGGTACAAAAACGGGGTATTAAAGAAAACGGGGGTAAACTAACGGTGTACAGGGTTTAATGGCGGTTTAATTGTAGGCAAGTGAAATACAAAAGCTAATTAGTTCATGTTTTTAAACGCAAAAAAGAGAAAAAAAAATGGGAGCACCTTTCCCTTTTCAACTGCTTAATCAATCTTCCCCTTTGATTGTCAGTGTGTGCGTGAGCGCATGAGGCGCGCATCTATGAGCCGTTCGCGTCATACGCGAAACTTCTCCGTACGCTAAACATCGCCCGTCTGCGTAATAACAGTGCAACTTGCGGCCATGAGTGCGCATAAATCTTTGCGCGATAAGATGTTGATAAAGGTGGCGAACGGCTCCGGCAATCCCGCTGCTTGAGAGCGTTAGTGCGTTTTACTCCGTGTATCGAATTGAGCAGTAATTTGTGACAACACGAACACCCACTCTGGCTCACCTAATAGAGATTTTAAGAGAAAAAAATGGACACGCAATCGCTGGAAACGCTCGTCGAGCGGCATGATCGTGAACACGGCGTAAGTCTTGCCCTTTGCGCGCAACTTCAAACAACACCTTTTCACGAGCTGCTTCTGTTTTCTTCTCACCTTTCCTGCTTAAAATGCTACAGGTACAGGAGGTACGCATCCCCGTCCCGTTCGGTGAGCTGGCCGGTAAGTGGTGGGGCCCCCGGAACGTCCGCCCGATCGTGTGCCTGCACGGCTGGCAGGACAATGCCGGCACGTTCGACACACTGATCCCGCTGCTGCCGTCCCACATGAGCTTCCTGGCGCTGGATCTACCCGGCCACGGGTATTCCTCCCGCATTCCGGACGGTATGTCCTACCAGCCGATGAACGTGTTCTATCTGCTCAACTTCGTAATGCAGGAGTACGGCTGGCGCAAAATATCGCTCCTGAGCCACTCGATGGGTTCGGTGCTGCACTACGCGTACGCGGCCATCTTCCCGACCCGCGTCGACCTGCTCATCTCGCTCGATGCGCTCAAGCCGCAAATCTTCCGCCCGGAAGGGCTCGTATCGATGATGGCGGAACTAACGCCCGAACTGCTGCGGGCGGATCTGCGCAATCAGGAACGGACGGAACCACCGTCCTACACGTACGCCGAAACGGTCGATCGGTTATACGAGGGTGCGGTTAACTCAATCACCCGCGAAGCTTGTCCCTTTCTGCTGCAGCGCAATCTGCGCAAATCGGCCAAATTCCCCGACCGGTACTACTTTGCGCGGGACAGTCGGTTAAAGTATGGGACGGGGTTTTTGTGGTCGCAGGAAGTTAACAAACGGTTGGCGCAGAACCTGACGATGCCGTTTCTGTTTGTGAAGGCGACGGAATCACCGTACTGGGAGCGGAAGCAGTACTACGACGAGGTGATCGAGATACTGGAGCGCAATAATGCGCGGTTTGAGCTGCGGTATGTGGAGGGCACGCACCATGTGCATCTGTCCCATCCGGAGCGGGTGGCGCCGGTGGTGGCGGACTTTCTGAATCGCTACTGGCAAAGGGATGAGGAGATGGCGAGTAAGCTTTAGGACGGGTGTTCGATGGGGACTTTTTGGGGGAAGCTAATGTTATCTACGGTTTTTGGGGAATGTATTTTTGTGATAAATAAACAATTTCTATTAAAAAAAAAAAGATTTACCGCCATTTTGCTAAAAACGCCATAAAGAATTCTATTCACCGTGAAACTAGTTTTAGGCGTTTAAATTAGCATACGAAGCTTCTACGCACGTTTTAGGCACGAGGCGAGGCATTAATCTCAAGGTCAGTCGGTCGGTCTAGCCTCTGCGTTAAGCCAAACAACAGACGCCGTAAAGCTTGAAACCAATTTATGTAAGTGATCAATCCCCCTCTCCAAAAGTGGCGTTGTTTCTCCACAAAGAAAGTTGGAACGAAAATCACCCCAATAATAAGATCTTCGTGACAGGTTTAAGGTAAAACAGAGTGGGGGGGGGGAGGATGGAAGGTTTATCTAACACGCGCGTGTAACTTAATCCCCAACCGCTGCCACTCACATAATCATAAAGAGTGAGCTACGCGATCGATCGGTTTTTTT
This sequence comes from Anopheles arabiensis, assembly GCF_016920715.1. Lineage (NCBI taxonomy): Eukaryota > Metazoa > Arthropoda > Insecta > Diptera > Culicidae > Anopheles > Anopheles arabiensis. The sequence continues at coordinate 33,039,062 of NC_053518.1, forward strand.
CCACCACCACGAACACGAACACGTGGAGCAAAGGTGGGGAGACTTCCGAAGATTCGTTGGAGTCCCAAAACTTTTCCGTTACACGTACCCGCTGCTCGGTCAACCGAGCTAGACCTCTAGTTTTGAGCTCTTCCGTATCTGTGTAGTGTGTTTGTGACTCTGCTTTTCCAGGGTTAGTGTCACTCACCATGGCCGAGGCGAAGCGACGCATGGTACAGCAGAACGATCAGCTGCATGGTGTAAGTAAACAGGATCACCCTGAAAAAATGGGACACACAGAAATCATTACAAAAGTGTTCCCCTTTTCCGCAAAGGTGCAAGAGGAACGCATTGACCTACCCTTCGGTGCGCTGGTCGGCAAGTGGTGGGGACCGCGTGATCTTCGACCGATCGTGTGCCTGCACGGCTGGATGGATAATGCCGGTTCGTTCGATCGCCTAATTCCGCTGCTACCAAAGCACATCAGCTTCCTGGCGATCGATATCCCGGGGCACGGTCGGTCCGCACACCTTCCGGCCGGTGTCGCCTATAACGCCCTGGACACACTGCGCCTGCTGCTCCATCTGATGCAGCACTACGGCTGGGGGCGCATTTCGCTCATGAGCCACTCGATCGGTGCCGTGATGAGTTACGTGTTTGCGGGCGTATTTCCCGACCGGGTCGATCTGCTCGTGTCGTTCGATCTGCTCAAACCGTTCATACTCGATCCGGATATGGTGCTGTTTCTGTTGGCCGATTCGCTGCCCAAAACGCTCGACTTGGGTGCAGCCGAAGCGGGGCGTAGTGCCGAAGAGAAGCAGTTCCGCTACGACCAATACGTGGAGCATATGCATGCCGGGTTTCATGAGTCGATCAGCCGCGAGGCGTGCCACTTTCTGCTGTACCGTGCACTGGAACCGTCCGGCCAGCAGGCGGGGCATTATAGCCGGCTAACGGATCGGCGCATACGGCACAACCATGGGCTGGTGTGGTCGCACGATGTGAATTTGGAGATGGCGCGAAGAATTAAGGTGCCGTTTCTGTACCTGAAGACGACGGAAACGCCACTGTTTGAGGATGCACGGTATCATCAGGAAACGATCGACGAGCTGGTGGCGCACAATGGGCAGTTCGAGCAGGCGCTGGTAGAGGGTAAGCATCATGTGCATCTGTCCCATCCGGAGCGGGTGGCACCGCGGGTGGCCGAGTTTTTGCTGAAACACTGGAACAGGGAAAGGTATTTAGTGTGCAAACTGTGAGGAGTGTTGTGTGTGGTGGTGGGCAGAGGTTCGATTAGTTTATCGTTTTATATGGGGAGCGGACTGAAAGGTAAACGTGTTTTAGTGCTTTCGAGCAATAGTGACCTTAAAATACATTTTAAAACCAATTTTTACTACTACGCACCCTGTCCTTGGCTTCTTTCTTCTTTTCGAATGTAACGATCGTTCGTCAAGTGATGTTGTTTGCTTCGAGTGATGAAATGCAATATAATTGTATTTTTTTTTCAATAGCGACACAAATAACCCCGCCTCCGACTCTTCACTCCTGCATCATCTCCACCTTGGCGTTGAACGTTACGGAACGTTCGCCTTTCGGCACCACGCTCGAGGCGCTCGATTCACCTCCCTCACCTTCACCGTCACGGCACGATACGACACAATCCTCGTACGTCCACTTGGGAAACACACGCTTGTACAGATACAGCAGTACCGTGTCGTGCGATTTCAGCTGCGCATCAAACACACACTTCATGTGTCCGTGCGTACCGAGCGATTCCCTAATATGCCCAACCCGTCCCAGCTTCGTGCGCAGCTTGCACGGCTTAAAGTACGCCACATCGTCCGGATTGAAGAACATGTACCGTATCGTGGCCGATTTGCGATTAATCTTGTACGGATGGCCACTCAGCACGACGCGCTTCAGCACCACCCGGTCGGGATTGCACGCCAACAGGCTGCCGGACGCTACCATCGACAGCGAGGTGTCGGGATTCTCGCGGAAGCAAAGGATCGGTGCCGGCGGGAACTGAATCGGCGCGAAGAACGTCGCCACCACCGCCATCCCCGGGCGGAAGAACCGCTCGTACTTGTGTTTGTCCCCGTTCGTGTGCTGGCTGTAGATTGGGTTCACGATGAACCGCCGGTAGCCGCACTGTACGATCAGCCGTTCCTTCGATTGGATCGGAATCGTTGAGTTTTGCGTTCGCTTCAAGCACACGTTCATGACGGACATTTGCTGCTCGTGCGGTAGCATCCCGTACACGATCAGTCGCTCGCCGTTGCCGGCCGATGTGAAAGCGTCCCACAGATCCTGCGGCACATTCTTCACGTGCAGGCGGGCGTACCAGCCCGGCATTACCACATCGTCGCCCTCCTTCTGCTGTGCCTCGCGGAGAATGCGCCGCTTGGTGTGGTCAAAGTTTTGGAACTGGTAAATGCGGGCGTAATCGAACGGCAGGTTCTCCTTCACGTCCCACGCCGAGGTGCGGAACGATTCCAGCCCACGGTACTTGATGAACCGCTCCCGGGCCGGCCTGTCCGCCGGTGTGTCGATCTCGTCGGGGAATATTTCGTCCACCTTTGCCGCCTGGATTTTGGCCAGCGTGCTGCGCTCCTCCTCCAGATCCATCTCCTTGTCGTACCGGTCGGCGCTGATCTCTTCCGACACGCTGATCTCGTCGAACTGCTGACCATCGTCGTCGGTTTCCCCGTCCTTGTCGCCTACTTTGCTTTCCGTGTCCGACTCGCAGGACATGTACTGCTCATCGTCATCATCATCATCATCGTCGTCGTCGTCCTCATCCTGCTCCTCGATGTCCGGTATCCAGGAGGCTTGATAGTCGCTCATACCCTTCGGGACACGCTTGATGAGCTTCTTTTGATTCTCTAAAAGAAAGAAATTTTGGTTAATATTGTTAACAAACACTTGCAATGGGAAAGTAAAATCCCTTACCTGCACGCGAAGCTGCAATTTCATCTTCCGTCGGCCACGTTTGCTCCGCATCCATCGCGTCCGGTACGTTCTCGCGCTGCAAACTGGTCTGCTGGTCCGGATCCGCCACCAGCGGGGGCTTTTGCTCCTCACTCGACATTTCTCCATCCTCCAGCTTACGCATCCGGTACGGATCGGTCGGGAAGGCAACTGATTCCAGCTGAAACTCTCCCAGCCCCGGTATGTGGACGAGCTTGTTGACGGACAGTGGTACACCTCGCACAAAACCCGTCACCTTTAGCGTTCCCGTTGGACGCTCGGACTGCCCCGGTTCGGGCGCACTCGGTACGTACTCGACCCGTTCGCCCAGCATGTGCGATCGATTGCAGCGATTGTGCGTCACCTTGCGCTTTTGGCCACCGATGCGGCGCAACAGGTTCAGTGCGTCGGTTAGCTTATCGAGCTGCATCACCTTCTCGTCGGGCAGTACGGTCGAAACGGCTTTTTGGATGTTGGTTTTCACCTGGGCGCGTTTCTTCGGGTTAATCGATTCCATGTCCATCAGGCAAACCATGGGAGTGGGGAGGCCCTGGGTTAGGGCCATATTCAGCACCTTCGCACCGGCTTTATCGATCACTTCGTCCGTCTCGCCAGCAACGGCGGTCAGAAGCAGAATGACGGAATCACACACTTTAAGCGCATCGAGCACGTTCAGCTCCCGGCCGTGCCCCGTCTCGGGGATGACAAATGAAAACCGCTGCCGGAAGCGTGGTACACTGAAAGTGACAAAGTGAAATTAGTGAACAAGAACCTGCCCTCTTCACGTACCCAGGACAACCTACTTCATGTAACGAACACGATCCGAAACCTTCATCACGGTCGCCTCCGGATCGCAACCCTCCAGAATGGCCATTGCCGAGTTCGGGTCGATCATATCGTTCAGGGGCAGCACGCAGGTCAGGAACGGTGCCGTCAGTGCGCCACCGATGGCCCGCTTCAGCGCGATCGCCTCCTGGCGTTTGTTTTTGCGCAGCTGGTTGGCCTGCTGGCGTCGCTCATCGCGCGACTGCTGCCGATTCGGCCGGCGGGTCAGTGTTTTCAGGTTCACTTTACCTGTTCCGAGGATAAAAAACACCCATTATAAGTGGAGATTCCGAAAGGAGAAACTCGAAGAACTCTTACCTTTCGCCACGCGTTCCAACTCACGCTTCGACGCATGTTTGCCGTGTTTGTGCGTTTTGTTGGTTTGCTTTAGCGCACCCGGGCGATGAATCGTTTCGATAGCCATCGTTTTCGACTGCCCTTTATAGGAAATGTATAACTTTTCCACTGAATAAACGGAAAATTCCGGCACTACTCGCGGGCGCACATGTTTTCGACTGGAGCGAAAATCAACAAGAAGAGTGAGGTTAAAAGTGTTTGTTGTGATGTTTTCGTACGGTGGTGCATCTGTCAACAGAAATGGCACGGTGTAATTTTTTACACGCTGAAAGTACGGAATTAATTAGAGAAAATTGAATGAAATTCTTTCTAGCACGATTTTGCACATTTTTATTCCCATTTCTTGGTCTCTTTTTTCAATCCATTTCAAATTAACCCTTCAAGTGCCCGCGCGTGCAACCGCCCTTGCAACGTCAACTTGACAGCACGGCCGACAGGGGCTCAGCTGTCAAATGTATTATTGCCGACGATTGATAATCAAAAATTGAAGAAAACCCCGAATCCCCCAGAGTGCAGCGATTCCGTAAGCCGGAGAAAACATCCGAAAGCACACGGTCCCGATCAAAGGTACATAATATGATACGTTCCAGTGCGTTCATCAGCCGGCTACCGCTGCGTGGTATCGCGGCAGCGACCCTTAACAGCAATGGTGTAAGTACGCCGACGGTGGTTCCAGCGTGCATTCTGATGTAATGATACACAATTCTCTCGCTCTGTCCTGTCTCCGTAGGGTCTGTTGCAATCGCCACCCAGCTTGGCGGCACTGCAAGCAACACAGGTCCGCTACCGATCGACACCGATCAACACGGTGATAATGTTTGTGCCCCAGCAAGAGGTAAACGGAAAGCTGCCCTTCGCCCTTGGAAAACTTTCTCCCTAAATGTTCCTCCGTTTGTTTGCTTTTAGGCATGGATCGTGGAACGGATGGGCAAATTTCACCGCATCCTCGAGCCCGGCCTGAACGTCCTGCTGCCCGTGGTGGACCGGGTGAAGTACGTGCAGAGTCTGAAGGAAATCGCAATAGACGTGCCGAAACAGTCCGCCATCACGTCCGACAACGTAACGCTCAGCATCGACGGTGTGCTGTACCTGCGCATTCTCGACCCGTACCTCGCGTCGTACGGTGTGGAGGACCCGGAGTTTGCCATCACCCAGCTCGCCCAAACGACGATGCGTTCCGAGCTGGGCAAGATGTCACTGGACAAGGTGTTCCGGGAGCGCGAATCGCTCAACATCAGCATCGTGGAGTCGATCAACAAGGCGAGCGAAGCGTGGGGCATCTCCTGCCTGCGGTACGAAATCCGCGACATCAAGCTGCCGAGCCGGGTGCACGAAGCGATGCAGATGCAGGTGGAGGCGGAGCGGCGCAAGCGGGCCGCGATCCTCGAGTCGGAGGGTGTCCGGGCGGCCGACATTAACGTGGCCGAGGGTAAGCGACAGTCGCGCATCCTTGCCTCCGAGGCGCAGAAGCAGGAGGAGATCAACCGGGCGAATGGTGAGGCGGCCGCCATAATGGCGCTGGCCGATGCGCGTGCGAAAAGTCTGAAAATCGTGGCCGAATCGCTGGCGAACGAGCATGGCCGCAGTGCAGCATCGCTGAGCGTGGCGGAAAAGTACGTGGTCGCGTTCGAGAAGCTGGCCAAACACAACAACACGCTCATCGTACCGTCGACCGCGTCCGACGTGACGTCAATGGTGGCACAAGCAATGCAGATCTACAGCAATCTCTCAGCCAGCTCGAGGGCAGCTGCCGGCGGTCATCAGGCGGGCGGTGACGACAACACGCAGAACCTGCTGGGGACGCTGAGTGAAACTAGTTCGAAGCTGGACGCAACACTGCCACCGCTCGATAGCCATCACCACGGGGACAGCAGTATGGGGGGTGGTTCTTCTTCGAAATAAAAGCATGTTGGGTTTACACACACAAAACCGAAACCGGAAAACGTATGCATTAATTAAAGGAGGGCACACTCTTCCCCCCTTTCCCTTGGCGCGATGATGATGATGATGTTGATGGCACATTTGCTTACTTAGTGAAGGAAATTAGGGTAAAAACGAAGGAATCTGACGAGAATCCCTGACGAACGGAGGAATACTTTTTTTGGGTGTGAATGTAGCAGTTTAGTATCGGTCAGGAAGAGCTAAAGCTAAAGCACACGATTATTGTTACTGTAAATAAAAAAGTCGACAACAAAAAGCGCTTAAAATAAATCAAATCCAACTAAAAGTGTTCCAATGACGGAGAACTAACAGATCAGGAGAACAATTTACTAAGAGTATTTTCTTTTCTCAACTTAAACGCACATATACGCAATAACGAATACAAGGTTAGTTTGTTGTATGAAAACTTTATTGAAAAAACCCCAACGGTAACCCACTTATACTCTAAAAATTGTGATATATGGTGAAATACCTTTCCTTGCAATATGATGATTTCCCCGGTAAGATCATGCTGAAGGCAGCTAAAACCTGAAACTGAAGAAGAAAACAGGATTAGATTGATTGTCTCTCAACGGCAGACTGTAAAGAACAGCTTGCTCTAAGTAAGCAGACATTGCAAACACCAAATTTAGCAAGAAATAAGGCTTGTTAAATTGTATTCAGCTATCACGTATCGATCACTGAGGTAATGCGTACAGGTCCGTGATATAAGATCATCATTTAAAAAAAAGATAAAGTGCAATCTAAGTCTGGTGCTGGTGTTCTTTAGATGTTAATAGTACAGGCGCTTCGCCTTTAACTTACCTCATGAACAAAAGATGATCGATGATTCACAGCATGATGAATGGATTTCATAATAGTGTGCAATATATGTTGGACTATTGCACAAGATTCTGAAATAAAATTAGGACAAAGAGAACAAACGTAAATATGAATACAATATCTTTAACATTATTAGTAAATATGAATACTCTACTTGGAGCTTCGAGCTCGAGAAAGAATCGATATTTTTTTAACTAAGTTTGATCAGTAATCACGTATCGTTCACTGTTGTGATGCGTACAGGTCCGTGATATTACAACATCACATGCAAACTTGCAAAGAGCAAACGCCTTGCTAAACTTACCTTTTTGGAATTAATGCCGAATACAGCGGATTAGAGGAGATGGAATCAGCTACATAACCTGCAATCAAAGAAGATAGGATTAGTTAATATCAATGCAAAATCGTCTCGTTTGTTCGTCCACAAATAATATAAAAATGTTCAAGAGTTTGATCAGTAATCACGTATCGTTCACTGTTGTAATGCGTACAGGTCCGTGATATTACAACATCACATGCAAACTCGCAAAGAGAGCAAACGCCTTGTTGAACTTACCTTTTTTTAATTAATGCCGAATACTGCGGTATAGAGGTGGTAGGAACAGCAACATAACCTGCAATCAAAGAAGATAGGATTAGTTAATATCAATGCAAAATCGTCTCGTTTGTTCGTTCACGAATAATATAAATATGTTCAAGAGTTTGCTCAGTAATCACGTATCGTTCACTGTTGTAATGCGTACAGGTCCGTGATATTACAACATCACATGCAATAGAGCTCGAAGATACATATTGAAATTGAAACTGACCTTTTAAGCCAGTTTCACACCTCAAAACATGGCTAAATCGGGGAAAAATAAGTATTAAAATTCAGATGCTTACCTAGTACGAATCAAATTCCATTAATCAGTTCGTCCGTTTGTTGTTTCCGTGGATTGTATTTAGATCTTAAAATAGAAACAAAATAAGGGGAAGTTAATAATCCATCTAAAACCGAAGAAGGTTTTTTTTA